>NC_081351.1:43506178-43563289 GCF_029784015.1 Lycium ferocissimum | reverse complement strand
TGTTGTTGATATTGAGTTGGGCTTATATGGGTGGTTGTGATATCCATCTTTATTATGGAACTAAGCATAATTGAAACTGAGATTTTGAAATGACTTTATAAACTGTGCAATAAGTGATATTAAGAATCATCAAGTGGAATGACAGTTTTTATACTATCTTTTCGGAACTGATTTCTTTATGTATTATTATATTTTATTTTTTATATATTACTTATTGTCCCCGAGGCACTCACTGAGTACGAAGTACTCAGGCATACCATTGTTGTTTTTGATGGTATGTTAGGTAGCGGAGGAGGCGGAGTTCTTGATACTTCGGTCGCTTAGAAAGGACTTTATTTGCATTCTTGCTGATTTGGTGAGCCCACACGTCCATTCGTGGGACACCCTTTTATTTTGTTCTTCTATTATTAGTTTTGAAATTTTAGCGTCCCGATGAGTCAAACTATTACCTCTTTATCCTAGAAGCTCCATAGTATACATTGTTGTGGGTAGTTAATGAGTTTTGTTAACTCTTGGGCGTTGTCACGTTTTGATTAACTCTTATGATATTAAAGACTTTCGCTGATTTAATTCATGTAGTCATAATTTGTTACATTTAATTTATAAGTTGTTGGAGGCAAACGTTGAACACAGCGGGTTCAAGTATTATTATTGTGTTGTTTAGGTTCTTCCGATGTTGTTCATGACGTCGGATGCCGGTCACGTCTAGGGTGGGTTTTGGGGCGTGACATTTTCCCGCACACAGGACTCGAACCCGAGACTTTTGATGAAGGGTGGAGGAATCCTATCCATCTCACAACAAACCTTGTTGGTAATATTTCTTATATCAAAATTGTATTAACCCAAACTCATAAGATAAGTCCAAGATTATTTTAAACCATCTACTTTTTCATTTTCTTGATCACCAAAAAACAAAGTTCATACTAGGGGATAGAGAGAGAGAAAAGAGAAAACAAAAAAGGTGTTGGGAGGGTGAAGGTGAGTGTGTTATGGCTACAAAAAAAAAGTTCCATCCTTTTTTTTTTTGGCTACAAAACCAAACCTAGCACCAAATAGCAACGAACCAGTAGCTCTTTCACCCTCTATAACCATGAAAATAGGCGCTTAATTAAACCTCCATAGCCACCATTAAACACCAAAAATTAGCTGTTAGCACCACTATGACAACCATCTAAAACCTCCATTAAAACAAGCTCTCAACCACTTTTTTTATTTTTTATGCTTTTTTATTTTTTTAACCATCTCAATAGCCATGAAAACCAGCTAGTAAGCTAAACCGTCGAGAAACCACCATTTCCAGGTTTTGTAACGTCTCCCTTCGTTGTCCCTTTTCTTCTTCACTTCATAAAATCCTTCTACTATCTCTCTTCTTTCTGTCTATCATATTCTTTCTCTCTTCTCCAATCCTTTACTTTTAATATATCTTCTTCACTTCATAAAACTAATATCTTCTGAGTACTTTATTATCTCTTCTCCAATTTTTAGTTCTATTATCTTTTTGAGCACTTTATGGAGTCTCCACCACTATCACCGCTATCATCACCACCATTTTCACCGCTAACGCCACCATATTCACCGCTATCATCACCACCACTATCACCGCTATCATCAGAGGCGGATCCAGGATTTAAAGTGTGTGGGTTCCTAATAATTTTTTATTCATATACAGTAATAACTAGGAGCGGCAAACGAGTGGGTCGGGTCGGATTAGACATGAGCGGGTAAATAACGAGTTAACCAAAAATAAATAAAATATCCGATCCGCCCATATTTAACACGAACAAAAAATGAATTAATCGAGGGATAATATGAACATGACTTTAGGAATAGTCAGATAAAAACACAAGCTAAAAACTAAAATAAGCTTTAACTCCAAGAAAGTAAGAGCTCATGAAAAATAACAAGCAGACAAATGAGTATTAATAATATGAATATCCATTTTTTAGTGGATAATATCGATAATAGTCATATTTGATCTATTTTTAAAAAGTAGGTTATCCAACTCATATTCAATGGTTATATTAGATAGTTACTTAATTTTTTTATCCATTTTGCCAGTGCTAGTAATAACTAAAAAAACGAGTATTGTATTCAATATATATTATATATATTTACAAATTAACAAACCACTTAAACATAACATATATTTTAGCTAGAGGTGGGGCATGAGATGGTTAATTGAAAATTAAAAAATTGTAACATAATATAAGAGAAACTAAAGTAAAAGAATGAGAAATTATTGTGGGGTTTTCATTTGGCTGGTGTAGTGTTTTAATTTGGTTGGTCTAGTGTGTAGTGTTTTGTAGAAAACAAAAACAAAAAAGAGAGAAGAACTTTGGTGAGGCCAACGAGGTTTGAACCCTCGCCTAACACTGGAACATATCCTTAACTGCGTTCCATTTCGCCACGGAACTATCTGCCTGTTTCAGTAGGGGGTTCCAGGAGGAATTCTATATCAGTAACGATTTTTCCATATACAGTCTCGACAAAAGTTACAGTGTCGGGTGTGGGTTCCCAGAACCCACGACAGCGTAGATCCCGCCCCGCTATCATCACCACCACTATCACCGCTATCATCGTCAGCACCACTATCACAACCACTATCAACACCATTAACATTGTCGTTCATCGAAGAGCCCAAGACTTTAATTCGGGAAGAATTCAATGCCCTTAAGGTACTTTTGCTATATATATATATATATATATATATATATATATATATATATATATATATATATATATATATATATATATATTGAGTTTATATATGCCTCTCTTAATTTCTTTGAATTTTCTAAAGCAGATATATTGAGTTTACAAGTACTGCTGATGTGTTCAAATTCTTGTTATTTACTTGTTAATTTTAGGAGGGGGTTCTTCACATAATCAACACTCATACACCTGTATATATATATTATATTGAGTTAAGGGTGTCAAGTGGGCCGGGCCAGCCCGAACCCGGCCCGGTAAACCCGGCCCACCACACCCGGCCCAAACCCACTAAGATGTGTAAGGGGCTTGGCTAGGTGGGTTTTTATTGGGGGTGGGCGGACAAGGTGGACGAGCCCGCCGGCCCCCCACCGGCGCCCGGGTGATGGCCCACCGGGGCACCGGCCCGGCCCGGCCCACTTCAAATTAAAAAAAAAAAAAAGATAAGTACTACATTTATTACTAATAATAAGTATTTTAAAAACATTGTATCCCAATAAAATAGTTGTAGCTATAATTGTGGGATTCTTAAAATTTTGGAAGCAAATATATGAAATATTTATTAATTATTCAAACCATAGTTAGAATCTTACTTTAGTTAATTAAAACTTAACCATTAAAACATGTAATGTGTCTCTTATTCAAGTAAGAACTTGGGGAAAGTTTGTAAGCTTTAAAGTTTAAATTCGACTTTGCAATTATTGATTAATAAAACTAAAGGCTCACTGAGCCTTTGAATTTCTTTTCAAATTTGTGTTATAATTTTATTTATGATTTTATTTACAAGAATAATAATTTGTACGCAGTCAAAATAGAACTATAAATGTAATTGTGTAAAACTAATCCTACACAAGCAGCAACTCCAAGATAAATTTCTACAAGGAGGGACAAACATTGATCAGTGCCCAAAAGCAACAAGACATTATAATGAGGTGACAAAATCGGTGAAATGACAAGCCTCTGCGAAATTGCCGATGCGTGAAATAAATCAAATACCCCTTTTAAGTTACTATCTTGCTTTGGCTTACACAAGTTCAAAAATATTTCAATAGGTTATACAGTATGTAATAATATAAACTATTAGTTATATATATAATAATATATTAATAAAATCTTATTAGTTTCAAATATTTTATATATAATAATAATTAAATATTTTTTAGCTTATTGAATTGTCTCCGCCGATGATGGAGAGGTGACAATCTGCACATGACATTAGGACTTAGGATCAGATGAGATAATTAATTAAGAACTTTGGTTTAGTATCAAAACTCATGTGCATTGTAACCATTTAGTTCCCATTTAGATGAGTAGGAAATTTAGAGAAAGAGGAGAGTAGAAATTGTGAGATAATATGGAGAAGAATGAATGGTATTTATAGATTGAAAATAGGGCGAAAGTATAATTTAAGGAACTTGATGGTTAAAATAAAGTCGACAACAACTAGATTTTAAAGTATCAAACTTAATAAATTTTAGTATTAGAATTTTTTTTTAAAATAATTAAAACCCAACCCGGCCCACTAATGAAAACCCGGCCCGGCCCACTAACGGGCCCGGTTAGCCCGAGGTGTAGCCCCTATCCGAGGTGGGCTGGGCCGGACACCCTTTCCCTCTCCAAGCCCGGCCCCTTAACTTACGGCCCGGCCCGGCCCCGACCCGGCCCCTTGTGGCCCACGTTTAAATGGCCCGGCCCGGCCCGACCCGGCCCACTTGACACCCTTATATTGAGTTTACCAGTAATGCTGATGTTTTAATTTCTTATTTACTTGTTAATTTTAGGAGGGGGTTCTTGATCACATAATTAACATTCATACACCTGAAGAGGCTACACGAATTTTTATGGAGGTATATATATATATATATACTGAATCCTTTTTGTTTTAAAAGACGGATGATGTCTGTTAATATATGTGTAACATTTAGGGATTTTTATACTGTACAACAACACCTAACAAGGTCTGTATAATGAAAAATAATTTTGATATTTAATTTTTATACACTTGTTATATATTGAGTATATATCAACGACAACCCCAAAATTGCTACGATTAAGTGGTGAATTTTTTTAGCATCCTAACTAAAAATGTTAAGATCTCTAAAACCAAGATCGAAATAAGTGGAACAAATTAAAGAGATAAAGCCATTAACTAATGTTGTAACAATGTAACTAAATAAGTGTTCAGATATATAGTTTAATTCCGGAGAATTCCCTTTAATTGATCCTCTTGATTTTTTCTATTGAAAAATTAGAAGATCACTAAAAATAAATAAATTAAAAGATCACTAACACAGGAACAAAAAGGAAAATTTTCAGCACTAAAAGATACTAGTTTTGTTTATGATAGAGCAGTTGAATGATGTGGTGCGACACTTAATTAGATTATAAAGAATCTATATAATTTCAGCATACTAAAACAAATCATCACTAAAAAAAAGGTTTTAAACATGAAGCAATGAACTTCATTGCTAATCTATTGCTAAATTGGTCGTTGCTAACAATTTTTTTTGCTAATTAGTCGCTAAATAGCATTAACAACGAATCTTGTTTTTTAGCTATGAAATTTCTCCATAGCTAATTCATGATTTTTGTAGTACTGTATGGTGTAGGTTTTCTTTAGGTTAGTTTAACTTTTTAATTAGGCATATGATTCTTTAAGGAATGTACAAAATCTAATAAGCATGTGGAGGATCTCATGTTCGAGCTCTGAGAATGAAAAAAATCTTGATAGGGAGCGTTTCCCCTTTAATGAGCTTTACACGGAGGGAATTCAGACTAGTCGCTAGGCCTTGCGAAGAAGTTAATCGATCCTAAAAATCGATGGGGTTATTTCTTATGCATAGGCAGGGCGGATCTAGGTTCTCCTGAACCCCCTCGGCAAAAATTTATAATATATATAAAAGGTAGTTTTTATTTTTATTTTTTATGTACATATAGATTTTGAATACCCTAAACATAAGACTAGAGGTTGGTTAAGGGGATTCAAAATTTACCTTGAGGTTAAGTTCAAATCTCAGACACTACATGTTTATTTTCGAACCCCCTTGGCGAAAAATCCTGGATCCGCCACTGTGCCTAGGATATCCATAATCAATTTGAAGTTTAGTAAATTTGTTCCAAAAGGATAAAATGGCTCTATTTACTTTGAATAACATGCATCTTAAATACAAGTAAATTTGATGAGGCCTGAAATGTAATTAGATAAAATAACATGAACCAAAAGTTCAGACGAGTAAAAGAAATAAGAATATAAATCTTCTTAGACAAGAAAAAGTATGAAGTTAATTCGGTGTTCTAAATGCTCAACTAGTTGTTCTTACTTGGCTTTTTCTTGATGCATTTAGATGTTTATATCAACACAAATCATTTGCTCATTTAACTCTTAAACTTCTTGTGTACGTAATTTAGTGACTTTCCTTTTATTAAGTGGAACTTGTGCATGATAATCGTCATAAAATTTCCTTTATATGGTTTAAACTAGTACTGGTATAATTCCTTTTTTCTCTCTCTTTATTTTGGTTGTTAGCTTATGCAAAATCTTCATTTATTTCCGATATGCTACATCATATCTTTAAAAAGTTCTATCAATAATTGTGTTTATTGAATTGGTGCAGAATCTTTAAATTTGTCGATTACTTGTTCTACATTTACCAATTCATTCCTTTCTATTGTATATTCATGACACGTTGGTGCATGTTGAATTTTCTTTCTTTATTTTTGTCGCACGTTGGTGCAGATTTTCATTTATTTCTGATAAGCTACATTATAATTTATTCTTTCAGTTATCATTCTTTACTTTTGTAGCACATCAAAATCTTAAATTTTGTCGAGTACTTGTTCTACATTTATCTATTTATTCCATTCTATCGTGTACCCATTGCAAATATTTGTTTGTTGGATAAGATACAAATCTTCATTTTTGTCGGGTACACTACTGTTTTTCTTTAATTCTTTATTTTTGTCAGTGTTCGTGCAAATTGTAAATTTGTCAGGTGCTTGAACTGCATTTATTTATTTATTCGTTTTATCGTGTACTCACTGCAAATCTTTATTTTGTCGTTTACACGATTTAATTAATCTTATCCCTCCATTCTCCTTCAAACACGCGCGTGACAAGCACTCACACACACTTATTTATTGTAATTCAATAATACTTAGTATAACAACTTTTTTTTTTTTTAGTATATATGCCAATTTGTTATTGACACAATGTTGCTTTTATTTGAAATTGTGGATTTAATCCTTATTAGTTTCACAGGTTAAACTTTCCTAGCTATCCATTGGATTTGGGATATTTTAATTCAATCCTCATATATGATGTTATGTGGAATTAATTTTATTTTAACATAGGCATTTATAAAATTATAATATAGGGTTTATCAAAGAGCATTATGAAATTCAATCCTCATTTCTTTGCTTGAAATTTGTTCATTTGTTCAAAGCTAACTTACAATTATTTACGTCTGAGTTTAACTTATAAACAACTCATAAACGCATAATGAATCCTTTGAATCATTCAACTTTATTTATTACCTTTTTTTGTTTTGTTTTGGCAGCTACGGCTTTGTACCTGTGGATGCGGTGAAACCAAAGGAAAAGGTGATCCAAAAAACAAAGGAATAGGTCTCTGAAACTGGTGACAATGTCAAAAATGGACGCTGGACTCCTTAAAATAAAAGATATGGTTTGCATATTTGTATTTGAATTTGTTGCTGTTTTGAACTAGTACTTCATCAGACCTTGTAGTTAAACTTCAGTGTTATGCTGCACTCTCTTTGGTTTACTGATCTTGTTCTAGTAATGAGCAAGATTCACTAGCTTTGGAATCAATACGCTGCTTTAGCAGAGGATTACATATATACCAAAGTCCAAGCTGCTTTTTGTTTGTGATTGTCACTAATACTATTTCCCTAGGATAATTATACTCTTATTTTCCCAATTATAATCGTACCCTTAACTTGTCTGTGCTCGTTTTTCCTTGGCTTTTCAAGCTTAATGTCACGCTCCCAAACTGGGATAAGACTTGATTAGCACCCATCATGTACTAAACGGTTGAGTGAACCCTGTATTTGTAGGAAAAAACAAGGAAAGATAGGAAATTTTCTGTGTGTATTCCTTGTAGCAAGAACGTGTATAAATACAATCTAATGGAAGAAAAGAATGTTCTATTCTAACTAACTATACCACAGCTGTCCTGTACATGATTGGCTGTCAAAATACCACAATTGTACTATTATTCTTTGTACAAGAAATAGGAAAATACTAGAAGGAATACGTGTACAAATATGTGGTATATTCCTTGAGAATATCTGTATATCTCTAAAGTGGGCTGTGCAGTGTTAAGTCTTCACTGGGCCTTTTTTTTCTTTTGTATCCGGTCATCCAAAACTAAAGGCCCAAGTGTATTAAACAGCCCAAGTGTATTAAATAGCCCAAAATGAGTTTTGTCATTCTTGGTTGATATGTACGATGTATTGTCTGAAAACCTCTTCTCAGTTGAAAGCTTTGTCAATTTCTTCTTATTCACCAAAGAACAATTTCCATGTGCAACACCCCCCCTCAAGTTGGAAGGGTGTGGATAAACCCCCAGCTTGCCAAGTCAATTATTGTGAGGAACACCTAGAAGTGATTTGGTGAATATGTCGGCTAGTTGAGAGGTGGAAGGAACAAAATGCAACGAGATAAGTCCGGCAAGAAATTGTTCATGGGACAAAATGACAATCGATCTCCACGTGTTTGGTACGTTCGTGGAAGACAGGGTTTCGTGCAATATGAATTGCAGCCTAAGAATCTGAGTAAAGAGGTACATGAAGAGAAGGGGAAACGGTGAGATCAGTCAACAATCGAACTAACCAAGTAATCTCAGCAACAACTCGACGCATTGAACGATATTCAGCCTCTGCCGAGGAAAGTGAAATCAAAGGTTGCTTCTTTGATTTCCACGAGATAGGAGTACCCCCAAAACTGATGAAAAATTCGCTAATTGATCGATGAGTTTCTGGACAAGAACCCCAATCGGAGTCGCAATAAGCTTGAAGATCAAAGGTAGAAGTAGATCGAAACAATAAGCCAAGACTTGGGTTTCCAATTAAATAACGGACACAGTGAATAGCTGCTTGAAGATAAGGTTGTCGAGGTGATTGCATATACTGACTGAGGTGTTGAACAGCAAAGGAGAGGTCGGGTCGAGTATGGGTCAAGAAGTTTAGTTTACCCACAAGTCGACGAAATATGGTTGGGTCGGTAAGAAGTTCACCAACATCTGCCTGAAGTTTAGTAGAAGGTTCAATTGGGGAAGAAACAGGTTTCTTGTTGAGGCAATGGAATTCTGAGATAAGGTCAAAGGTAAACTTCCTCTGTGTCACTATCAAACCTTGTTTCTCGTAGAGTAATTCCATACCAAGAAAATAGTGAGCAAGTCCAAGATCCTTAATTTGAAATTCTAAATGTAGAAACACCTTTAGAACAGCTAATTCAGTAAGATCATCCCCTGTTACTAAGATATCATCAACATAGATAGCAAGAATGCACACACCAGTGATTGTTTTCTTGAAAAAGAGTGAATAGTCATTCATAGAATGAGAATAACCCTTGAATTGGAGAGCAGAAGTAAGCCTTGCATACCATTGGCGAGATGCTTGCTTAAGTCCATAAAGGGACTTGTTTAATTTGCAAACAAGCTTAGGATTAGAAACCACTACTAAAAAAAGGGGAAAACTCGACGGCCAAAACCGATGGACCGAGTCGGTTTTTTTAATGAAACCGACGGGAAACCGACCTTTTACGGTCCGTCGGTTTTCATAGCCTCGCTTTTTGGAAACCGACGGACCACGTCGGTTTTTCCCGACGGACAGCGTCGGTTACGTAGTCCGTCGGGTTTTTTTCAATAATTTTAAAAAATAAATATAAATTAAAAAACCGACGGACAGGGTCGATTTTTTTAATTTCTGATTTTTTTATCTTACATAAAAATAATATATATTTTATGAAAAAAACGACGCACTGCGTCGGTTTTCTATTTAGTTTTTTTTATTTTAAATAAAAACCGACACAGTAGGTCAGTTTTTTCATAAAATTTAATAATTAATTTCCAGAAAACCGACGGACTGAGTCGGTTGTCCGTCGGTTTTCTGGAAAATTTCCTGCATGCAAATCATGCATTTTCTGCAACCACACCTTGCAGTAAAACCGCATGTAACAGAACTGTAACTAGCATTAAAATGCTCCAAATCAATTCTAAAAGAGCCGCAACACATAAAATCACCCTAAGTAATAATAAAACACATCAAACACTATCTAAACACATCAAATACGATCTTAATAGACCTTCAAAGTTCAGAAATATTTAAATGTCCAACCAAAAGGGTGCAGCCGAAACAGAGTATGGTGTGAAACCATCCGCACACAAACCCAAACGAATGTTTCTTGGTTCACTAGCAAAATCAGGATAAGTTCTATCAAAATGTTTCCACGCTTCTCCATCCGATGGATGACACATAACACCAGGTGGCCTTCTATTTTCGCTATGCCATCTCATGTGAGGAGCAAAACTTGGCGATGCAAACAACCTCTTTAACCTAGGTATAAAAGGTAAATAATGCATCGCCTTAATTGGAACCGTCTTTCCACTAGGTGTCCTTTTATAACGCGCATGTCCACATATTTTATATTCATTTAAATCAGCATCTTGCTTATAGAACAACATACAACCGTTTGGACAACAATGAATTCTATCATACGACAATCCTAATTTGGAAACCAATCTCTTTGCTTCATAGTAACTCTTAGGTATGTCGAATTCGGACTAACTAGTTCCCCTACAAGCTTAATCATTGAGTCCATAGCCTTTCCAAAGAATAAATCCAATCTGATTTGATGTTAATCATTCTAACTGCAACAAACAACTTAGAATGCTTTGACTCCCTACCCAAAGTGGACGACTAGCCTCTTCTAATTCTTGATAGAAGCGCATTGCTTCTTCATTAGGAGGTTCCTCAAAATTTTGCTCAAAGTTCAAACCCATCGTACGCCAAAAGCATCATTAACCATATCATTAACTCTATCATATTGGACATGACTATATTCCCGATACACACTACTTTTACCGACAACCATATTGTAAAATATACCATTGACCCCATCGCCTCTCCATGATCGGTCAAACATAATATTTCGCTAAACCCACGACTATATAAATGAACCCTAACCGCTTCCTTTCAAATACTTCATACACCGGCAATGAGAACAAGGACACCTAATTACCCCTTCATTTTGAAAAGGGTGAAGTGTCATTGCATGTGTGATAAACCCATCAACACCTTTAACAAATTCATCATGTACACCCACACGATTACTATTATTCATATTATACACCCACATACGATCCATCTACAAAACTATACCCACAAATTATTGAGGTTATAGAAATATATTATAACTTAAGAATTCTAACTTAAAATATAACTTAAGAAAACACAATCCCAACCACTTCTAACTTTGAATTCACAATAACAATTCTAACTTTAATAATTTATAAATTCTAACTTTAATATAATTTTGAAAAGCACAATCCCAACCAATTCTAACTTTGAATTCTCAATAACAATTCTAACTTTAATAACTTATGGATTCTAACTTTAATTCTAAAATTTGAAAAGTAAATCTAGTCAAATAAAGTCTACATTTTAGTTTTGAGGTTATAGAAATATTATAACTTAATAATTCTAACATAACTTAATAATTCTAACTTTGAAAAGCACAATTCCAACCAATTCTAAAAAGTGAAAAGTAAATCTAGAGAAATAAAATCTACATTTTAGTATTGAGGTTATAGAAATACTATAACTTAACAATTCTAATTTGAAAAGCACAATCTCAACTAATTCTAATTTGGAATGATCAATAACAATTCTAATAACTTATGAAATTCTAACAAAAAGCACAATCCAACAAAAAAAAAAAAAACTAGTCAAATAATTAAAGTATACATTTTTGCACATATTCAACATCAATAATATTACAAAGAATGATAACTAAGCTAACACAAATACATTGATAAAGAACATGAAATATAACACAATCTCAAGCCAAAAAAAAAAAATGACAACTAAACTAGTCAAATAAAGTTTACATTTTTTTCACAAATTCAACATTAATAACATTGCAAATGATGTTTAACAAAGCTAAATAGATTAGCATTAGGCCTAAAATCTACAAATAAAACTAAAATTGAAAGAATTTTAAAAGCCCTAATTTAAGAGAAACTAACCTCAAGTAATTAACTTCAAAACGGGTCTGGGGTTGGTGGGGACGGGCTGCGCAGGCGGCGGCGTTGGGCGGTGGCGAAATGGGTGGATGGGCTGGCCGGAGGGGAGGGGGCGGCGGGTAGGGTTTGGGGGGGGGGGGGGGGGGGGGGGGTTTTAATTTGGAAGAGAAGAAGAAATGGGTCTAAAACCCGTCTGCTACCATTTTAAAGAAAAACCGACGGACAAAACCGACCTTGTCCGTCAGTTTTTCTAGCACGTTTGACCAGATTTGACTCAAAAATTAAAAAAAAAAAAAAGGAAACTGACCCTGTCCGTCGGTTTCCTAAAAAAAAATTATTTATTATTTAAAAAAAAAACAAATTGAATTGCATATTATTTAAAATATTTTTAAAAATAAAACTAACGTACGACGTCGGTTTTATATTAATTTTTTTTTTTAATAAAACCGACGTGGGACGTCAGTTTTTTTGGCGGTTAAATATTTTTAAAATTCTGCCAAAAAAACTGACATCGTCCGTCGGTTTCTAATTAAAATAATTTTAAAAAATTAGAAATGTAAAAAACTGACGTGTCGATTTTTGGCAGTTTTTTAGTAGTGAACCTTCAAACCAGCAGGAATCCTCATATATACTTCTTCTTGTAAATTGCCATGTAAAAGGCATTATTAATATCTAATTGGAGCAAATCCCATCCCTTTTTAATAGCAACAGCAATGAGACACCTGACTGTAGTCATTTTAATCACTGGAGAATAGGTTTCAGTATAATCGATTCCTTGTCTTTGAATATCACCCCTAATAACCAAACGAGCTTTGTATCTCTCAAGTGATCCATCTGCTCGATACTTAACTTTATAAACCCATTTTGAGGGTAAGGCTTTGTGACCAGGAGGAAGTGGGACTAAATCCCATGTGTGATTTGCCTGTAGAGCTGAAAACTCTTGTTCCATTGCAGCTTGCCAACAGGGGTGCAATGATGCTTGTGAAAAAGTAGTTGGTTTAGTAATATGGGCAATGGTGTTTGGGAAAGATTGATTAGAGTGAGTTAAAGCAGAAAATGAGAGTGTAAGAGGATGAAGAAGTCTTTATGAAAACAAGTGTTAGTCACATCAGATAAACAAACAGCATTGCAAATATAGTCTGCCAAATGAGGTGGTGGATTTTTAATTCTGGAAGACTGTCTAATGGGAACAGGATTAGGATTAGGAACTGGTTCATTAGGAACTGGGTCATGAATGGGAGCTTGATCAGGAATAGGAATAGAATCATGAATAGGTGACATAGGAGGTGAGAGGTGAGAGATGAAAGAGAATCCGTAGGAAGAGGAGAATGTGTAGGAGTTGAAGATGGAACAATAGGAGATTTAGCTTGAACAATGGTAGTGTGATTTGGAATGGTTGGTGAATGATCAGAAGTGGAAAAATCAGTGTTGGAGGAAGTAGTGATAGGGACTGAAAGTGGTGTAGAAATGGGATATGTAGGAAAAACAAGAGAAGAGGGTGAAATGGATGAAAATGGAAAAACAAACTAAAAAAACTTGACATTTCTAGAAACAAAAACCTTTTTAGTTTGTAAATCCAGAAGTTATAACCCTTTTGATTAGAAGGATAGCCAATAAAGACACACTTGGTTGCCATGGGATCAAGTTTGTTTCTTAAATGTGGTAAAGTACTAGAATAACAAAGACAACCAAATGTCTTGAGTGAACCATAATCAGGAGAAGAGTGAAAGAGGATTTGATATGGTGTTTTATGGTTTAAAACTTTTGAAGGAAACTTGTTTTTCAAGTAGGTAGAGGTTAAAAGAGAGTCCCCCAATAAGACAAAGGAATATGAGATTGAAAAAGCAATGCCCTACATGTTTCCAAAAGATGTCTATGTTTCCTTTCAACCACACCATTTTGTTGTGGTGTGGCAACACATGTGGTTTGATGTAAAATACCTTGAGATGACAAGAAATCAGAATTGGCTAGACTGGAACCTAATTCTTTAGCATTATCAGACCTGATGACTTTGACTTTTGTCTGGAATTGTCTTTCTACCATGGTTAAAAACTATTTTAAGATATAGAATGCATTACTCTTGGTTTTGAGCAAATAAGTCCATGTCCCTCTACTATAGTCATCAACAATTGTTAAAAAATATCTAAAACCATCATGGGTAGTGACTTTATAAGGACCCCAAGTGTCCACATGAATGAGTTCAAAGATACCTTTTGTGGAAATGGTACTGGAAGGAAAAGGTAATTTAGATTGTCTAGCTTTTGCATAAACATCACATGGAAAAGGTAAATTAGACAGAGTAGAGTGTATAGGAAAACTGGAAATATTCTTCATATTAGATATGGGCAAATGCCCCAACCTCTGATGCCATAGGCTTACATTGACAATACTGGAATTAGAACAAACAGGTGCTTTGAAAGTAAATTACAACTAGACTTATAAGATAAACTACTAGACTTGGAAGATAAGCTGCTAGATAGGGTGGAAACCGGAGAAACTGGGACTGCACTTGTCTTGATAGGAGTAGACTTGAGTATGTAGAGACCTTCTTGAACTTCACCAAGAACCACTGGGCTCTTCATGGAAGGGCCTTGAAAAATTGCACCAAAGGAAAAGAAAATAAACATACAATGAAACTGTAAGGTGAATTTATGAACTGAGAGGAGATTGAATTTAAACGCTGGAACAAATAAAACATTGTGTAGGACTAGATTAGGCAAGACTGTGATAGTTCCCTTTTGTGTGACTTTGAGTTTTTATGAATTTGACAAACTAACATACAAAGCTGTTGATAATGATGTGATATTAGATAATAAAGAAAGATCAAATGTCATATGGTCTGAGGCTCCACTGTCTAAAATCCATGAATTAGATTGAATTTGAGAAGAAAAGGAATAAGACTTAGGATTAAAATGAGGTGTGATGATACCAGCACAGTTTGCTGAGACTGATGGTTCAGCAGTTGCATCATTTTGTCCTTCATACTGCTGCAAAAGGGTCACCAATTGACTGTGTTGTTCAGGAGTCAATTGCTTCCCAAAATTGGAAAAATCCCCATCAGGTACTGCATGATTGTTGTTTTGTTCTGAAACCACAGATGTTGCATTGCTATGAGTCTGAAATTTATTCTTCCTAGGCCTGGTAAATTTGAAAGCTGGGGGAAAACCAATTATCCCGTAACACTTGGAAACATTATGATTAGTCATCTTGTAGTTTGTACAAAACAATTCTGAATTCTATTTGTCAAAGTTCCCTTTGAGTTTTCCATCAGACCAACCATATTTCTGATTGTTGTTACTAAACCTTGCACCATTGTTGTTGTTTTGCTGAGTGTTGTTGTTAGTAAATCTTTGACCATTACTGAACCTTGGGTTTGAAACCATGAAAGCAGACTCAGAGGGGTGTGCTTCCATGTGCACCTCCTTTTGTTTGTCATCTTAAATGAGCAAAGAGTAGGCAGAACTAACAGTAGGTAAAGGGTCCATCATCAGAATGGTGCTTTTGACACTAGAGTAACTGCTGTTCAGTCCCATGAGGAACTGAATCAGCCTACCATCCTGATGAGACTGGATTGTTTTGACTCTACCTCCACAAATACACTTGCAGTTGTAATGATCAAAAGTAATGATTGCATCAAGCTCAGCCCAAATTTTCTTAACCTTAGTAAAATAGCCTGCTATGTCTAGGTTACCTTGCATTGCATCTGATAATTCCTTTTGTAGTTGATAGAGTTGTGCTCCATTGCACTGACTAAAACTTGTTGCTAATTCTTTCCAGATCTCTCTTGCAGTCTTGGAGTAAAGGACAGACTCAGCAATATCCTTAGAGAGAGAGTTAAGGATCCAGGAAATGACCATGTCATTGCACCTGGCCCAAGGTTTGTGATTAACAGAGGTGACATCCGGTGCCTCAATGCTACCATCAATCATGCCAAGCTTGTTCTTGGCTGAAAGAGCAATGAAAAAAGCTCTACTTCAACCTGCATAGCCCTTGCCATCAAAAGGAGAATTGACAAACAACATTCCTGGTGAGTCTGATGGGTGAAGGTAAAAGGGACTAGAATGGTCATTGATTGGGTTGGTTTGAGAAGATTCTGAGTTTTCTCCACTCATTTCAGCTATGAAGATTGAGACAAGATTGAAAATGAATGATGGATTAAAGAAGAAAGACCTACTGCTCTGATACCATATAGGAAAAAACAAGGAAAGATAGGAAATTTTCTGTGTGTATTCCTTGTAGCAAAAATGTGTATAAATACAATCTAATGGAAGAAAAGAATGTTCTATTCTAACTAACTATACCACAGCTGTCCTATACATGATTGGCTGTCAAAATACCACAATTGTACTATTATTCTTTGTACAAGAAATAGGAAAATACTAGAAGGAATACGTGTACAAATATGTGGTATATTCCTTGAGAATATATGTATATCTCTGAAGTGGGTTGTGCAGTGTTAAGTCTTCACTGGGCCTTTTTTTCTTTTGTATTCGGTCATCCAAAACCAAAAGCCCAAGTGTATTAAATAGCCCAAAATGAGTTTTGTCATTCTTGGTTGATATGTACGATGTATTGTCTGAAAACCTCTAATCAGTTGAAATCTTTGTCAATTTCTTCTTATTCACCAACGAACAATTTCCATTTCCAACAGTATTAGCTTCAGGATTCGATATGACGAATCTAACTTTTTTGTTAGCTACGATCTATTTATACACCTCTATAGGAGTTACTGTTTGGTTGTGCATACTGTAGAAGATCAATTTATTCTTACAAACTAATACAGTAATTTTTTTTTTGTTAGTTTCATTGTATAATGTGTGCCCTCTTTAAGTGCCTTTGTTTTTTTTTTTCTTTAACTAAATTTTTCTGCCGTATGGTGGCGTTACCTTAGCACGTCATCAAAATTATAGTTAGAAGGGGATTAAATGTCCTTACCTCAATTACAAAGCTGAAGAGATTATAAATCTAGGTACGAAATACAAACATTTAACTATACAGATGTTAGTAAACTAAAGTACTCTTCTTCAAAACCCCAACTGGGATTTCATCTTCTATTGCAAAAACTTCCTCTGTTTATGCCTTTAGTTTGTCCTGATTAATCAGTGACGTAATTTATGGAACTTTAGATTACACATGTTTGTTATAGGTGAGCTTGTTCATCCTGTGTGTTGTGGAGTTCATGCTCACATCCTCCATCCATATGTAATTTTGCTATTCAATACAAGGTAGGGGTCAAGACAAAACCCTCATCACTTTCGAGTCAATATAGCTCAAAGTGAAAATGGTTTACTGGAGAAAATGAATATTTTACTATCTAGACGAAGGTCTGAATTGAATGATCATCCAAGTAATCATAAGGCCTTTAGATAATAATAGTCTGAAAGATGAATACTAACTCAACGTAAAATTTAAATGTATGTTGTAATTCACGATCAAATTATGAGCCTCTAACTGATGTCTAAAAATATATGTATGGTAAGATTCACTGTCACGTACTTGCTAGGCTATGAATTCGAACTCATAATCCAACTGTCAAAGAACTTTCTCCACAGCGAAAACCACATTTAATAGGTTATCATTCTAAAATTAGTACTCCCTCTTGTTCAAAATAAGTGTTCACTTAGCTTTTTTATTTTGGTTTAAAATAAGTACTGTCCACTTACAAAATGTTTTTTCTTTTCTTTTCTAGGAGTTAGTGTTTTCTTAAGGGTGTGAAAAAGACAAAGTAGACTATCCACTCAATGTAGTTTCTTAGTGTATGAAAACACACTTATCTAAATAGGAGTAAATTTGGAAGAAAACAATTACTTAATACTTTCTTGATTGTGTGAAATATCCCTTATTTTGAACCAAAATGAAAAAATAAAAACACCAACTTAATATGAAAACATAGGGAGTATAGTAATTTTCTATCACTATCATTATTAATCTCTTGTTCAATTACCAACATAAGCTTAAAATTTTTAGGGCTCTTTATGTTTATTTTTATTAAGTCATAACCAAAGGCTGTGATCCCCTTGGTGTCAGGGTTAGGCTTGACCCCTATCATTTCTATTCATGCAAAAAGTATCAGAGTTAGAGGGTGACATGCACCTTACCTCTAACACTGGGGCGAAGTCAGGTAGAAGCAAGGGAGTTCGAACCCCCTTAAGAGGAAAATTACACTGAATATACAGGGTTAATTATTTTTTATGTATGTATAGTATATGTTAAATTCCCTTGGCTTCTTCGTTTGCTTATTTCTTCATATTTTTGGATCCCCTTAGTAAAAATCCTAACTCCGTCATTGCTCTAACATACAATAGGTCAACACAAAAACTGTCCAAACAAGAGAAGAAATGATGTACCTATACAAAATCCTTTCCTACAAGTATATAACAACTTCAACTAACAATTTTTTTTTAATTTTTTTTTTTTTACATTTTTTTATATATCCTTTTTGTAGAAGGAAATTCTCATTTATCTCCTAAGACAAGGAGACAAATGAAGAAATCACAAGATCATTCCAAAAGAGGTTTAAATAATCAAGATTCTTAATTGGACTATTAGAGGCATGAAATCCCATGCCTCTACAGAAAGGGTAAAGTTTTTAATCGCTTCACATAGAATTTAGCTTATTGCTATACAAGAGCCTTTCATAAAGGAAGATAAAATTGAAAGATACAAAAAGGAATTGAATATGCATGAATTTTTTCCAACTGCAGTAACAAAATTTGGGTTTTCTGGACTACGAGCCTAAAATGCTCTATTTATGCTAATGAGGAACATATGGTTACTTGTAAGATTATTGATAATGATAAGGAGTTATATATTTCAATAGTCTATGCCAAATCTTCTAGTAAAGGGAGGGAAGAATTATGGAACCGTATGAGAATCGTTGCCTCTACTATTAATGCACCCTGGGCTGTTGCAGGGGATTTTAATAGTATACTTGATGCTGAAGAAAAAATTGGGGGAAATCCCCATAGACTAAGCAAGAGTATTCCATTCATGGAATGCCTTAGTGATTGTGGTTTAAGAGATAGTGGATATACCGGGCATATTTTTACCTGGTGCAATGAGAGAAAAAAAAAGAATGTAATCTGGAAAGGTTAGATAGAATGGTGCATAATGAAGAATGGGATGATCTTTTCTCAAGTACTAATGTACAACATCTTCCTAGAGTTGGATCAGACCATTGTCCCATATATATTACCATGGATAACCCTCAAAATTCTTATGTCAAGTATTTTTAGATTCCTTAATCTCTGGGTTGAATGTGAAGGCTTCCAGGAAGTTGTCAAATCTAGTTGGAAATCTCACACTAAAGGTAATATCTTTTGGGAAGTTCAACAAAAACTAAAGAACACTAGTTCTGCTCTTAGTAGTTGGTCCAAGAATACAGTTGGAGATATTTTTAAGAATACTCAAGACATGGAAAACAGAATTAGTGAGCTTGAACAAAGATATATTGAAAGTATGGATTCTCATGATAGAATGCAGTTGAATAAAGCCAAAGCTGAACTGATTTCTCATCATAAGAAAGTGAATGATTTTTGGAAACAAAAGGCAAATTTGAAAGGGAACCTCGAAGGGGATGAGAATACCAAATATTTTCACTCCATTGTAAAAGGAAGAAGAAATCATCTCCAAGTCCACAGAATTCTGGAAAATGATGTATGGGTGGAAGGAGAAGAAGAGATTGGGATTGTTGCAGAGAACTTCTATAGGAATTTGTTCTCTCAATAGGGACAATGTATTGATATGAGCATAATGGACCAGATTCCTAAGAATATTAATGATATGGACAATCAGATGCTTCTAAACAGTCCTAATGAAGAAGAAATTTTCAAAGCGGTTATGGACATCAACCCAAATAGTTCCCCAGGTCCAGATGGTTTCAGTGGTTTATTTTTTCAAAAAACTTGGGAGATTATTGGGAAGGATATTACTGATCTAGTGCAGGAAGTTTTCAACGGAGATCAGCTTACAAGATACTACACTAACACCTGCCTTATTCTTATCCCTAAAGTGGATGATCCTCAGAGTTTTTCAGAATTTAGGCCTATTAGTTTAAGCAATGTTACTCAGAAGATCATCTTAAAAGTTTTAAACTGCAGGCTTGCTTCTCTGTTACCTAGAATAATTTCTTCCAACCAAAGTGGATTTATAAAAGGAAGAGCTATTGGAGAAAATGTTCTACTGGCACAGGAAATGATTCATGATATGAAAGATAATAAAGGGGAAACGTTGTATTCAAAATAGATATGAATAAAGCCTATGATAGGATCTCTTGGCACTTTATCTGCTTTGCAATGAGAAAAATAGGATTTGATGAAAGGTGGATTCACATCATCTGGAACCTATTATCCAACATGTGGTATACTGTGGTCATAAATGGAAAAAGACATGGATTCTTCAAATCAGAAAGAGGAGTTAAACAGGGAGACCCTATTTCACCTTCTTTATTTATTATTGCTTCTGAATGTTTATCTTCTCTTCTAAATAATTTATATAATAAGAGGGAATTCAATGGTTTTAGTATTAATGCAATTGGTCCTAAGGTTAATCATTTAGCTTATGCAGATGACCTGATAATTTTCTGTTGAGGGAAATCTCATACCTTGAACCTTGTTATGGACTATCTAAAAAGATATGAAGAAAACTCAGGTCATCTAATAAACAGGAATAAGAGTTGTTTTGTTATGAAGGAAGATACCTCCTCAAAAAGAATTAGAATAGTATCTGATATTTTACAGGTTAGAAGAGAAGTATTTCCCATAACTTACTTGGGGTGTCCTTTGTTTGCAGGAAGGAAAAGAATTCAATACTTTGCTACAATGGCTACTAAGATCCTGAAAAGAATGAATTCCTGGCAAAGCAAACAACTTTCTACAGGAGGAAGGATTATACTAATAAAGCATGTTTTAAGTGCTATGCCTGTGCACTTATTATCTATATGTCAGCCCCCCAAAACCTTTTTAAAGCAGATGGAAGGGATGTTTGCCAACTTTTTATGGGGAAATTATAATGGGAAACCCAAATTTCACTGGGTGGCTTGGCACAAAATGTGATTTCCAAAGGAGGAAGGGGGAATAGGAGTGAGATCTTTGCAAGATATTACTGAGACCTTTGGGGCTAAATTATGGTGGCAATTTAGAACCAAAGACAATATTTGGACACAGTTCATGAAAGCCAAGTATTAAAAAAGAATCCACTCAATGGCTACAAAATGGAGTTATAGGCACTCTCATACTTGGAGAAGGCTATGGAAGATAAAAGATAAGGTTGATCATTATATTTTATGGAGGATCAACAATGGTAGCAGCAACTTCTGGTGGGACAACTGGTCAGGTCTTGGTAATTTGAGCCAATTTGGGCAAGCATCTACTTCTATCAAGATCAAGGTTTCTGAATTTAATGAGTGGGATCAATGGAACATGAGCAAGATTAGACAGAAACTCCCTTCGAACATTGCTAACTCAATCAAAGAAGTGCAAATTCATACATCCTTAGAAGATGATCATCCTATATGGACTGCATGGGAAATATTGAGAAAGAAATAGATGGTTACCATAGCCAACAAAATGACCTGGCACAAAAAACTTCCTTTCAAAACAGCGTTTTTTCTGTGGAAATTAATGAGGCATAGTGTGGCTGTTGATACCAACTTGATCAGATTCAAAGTTCATCTACCTTCAAGATGTTCTTGCTGTATCAACCCTGATCAAGAGGAGGAGGAGCACCTGTTTCACAAAGGTATGATTGCTCAAGAATTATGGATATATTATAACAGAATTTTTGGAATTTTGCAGAGAAATGGATGCTTAAGACAACAAATAATCTCATGGTGGATAACTAAAGCTGGAAATCCATTACAAAAAATGCTCCTACAAATTCTTCCAGGGATTATTAGTTGGCAGATTTGGAAATCAAGATGCAAGCAGAGATACGACAACAAAAAGATGGATTTAAACAACATCAAATACAACATCAATACACAAGTTGCTATGACAGTTCACAAATAGTACACTATGATCAGTCCATACCTGAAAGGAAGAATTATTTCAGATGAAGGATAAAGTTACACAGAAGATTAACCACATAATGGTGAAATGGGAAAGACCTAAGGCTGGATTTGTAAAACTGAATTCTGATGGCTGTGCAAAAGGAAATCCAGGGCCTAGTGGAGCTGGGGGCATCATTAGAAATGAGCAAGGAAATTTAGTTACTGCATATGGGAAATTCCTTGGCCATATTACTAATAATGGCAGAAGTTTTAGCTATTGAAATTGGAATTGCTTGGTGTAAGGACAATGGATACAGCAGGCTGGAAATTGAGGTTGACTAAAAAATGCTAGTGGATTGGATAAAAGAAACTGCAGATGTTTCGTGGAATGCTTGGGATTCCATTATGCGATCGAAGGCGATGCTTGAGAAAATGGAGGAATGGAGTATAATACACTGCTTTAGAGAAGGGAACAAAGTAGCTGATGGATTGGCTAATTGGGGACTACAATGCAACAACACAACTTGGATATCTCAGTTCCATCTACTGCCTAAGGAAGCAAGAGGTGCTCTCAAAATGGACAAAATGAACTTCCCTTCCTTTAGGACCAAAATTATTAGAAACTCCTTCTCTCTGAATAGGAGCATGTATAGAACTTACACTTTTGATGTCCCTTGAAGCTTGATTTTGATAGAAAATCAACTCATTTTTTGAAAGCTGATAAGAAATCCTACTTTTGCTATAATTGGAGTCTGTTCCAATTAAGTAGGTGCAAGGAGTGATAACTCCTTTGCTGTGTATAATATCTTTTTGATTAATGAAAGGCATCCACTCTTGAAGATGGATGAATTAAACAAAAAAAAAAATCTAGTTGAATCAAACATTTAGCCATTCTGGGGAGTTATTGATAAGAGGAATAGAAGATTAAAGCTCCACTAATAGATGCCAACTTAGCTAAATAGTCAGTCACTTGGTTGGTTTTTCTAAATTAGTGATTTTAGGGCATAATTTCTGTACATCAAACATTGACAATGTAAGTTATTATTCACTCTATCACGTCACTTTAAAAGTAATAATTTGTAATAAGTGAAATTGGGAGTGATCTGAAAAATAAGATAAATAATGTTCTACATATTATTTTACACAAATTATGTGAATAATTATAAACATTGTCATTAGGTAAGAGATAAGGATATTTAATTTATATACACACTCAGGCACAGAACTTCAATATTAGCTATGGGTTCGGACAAATCCAATAACTTTTTTGATATCCTAATTTATATTAGAAAAAGCATTAAATATATGTTTAAATATTTAATTGCGGACCTAGAAATCAAAACGAATTTGTATGAATTTAGTGACAAGTTCAAAACCCATAAACTTTAAATTATGACTCCGCCTCAATTAGTCTACTAGCATTGCAAAATTTCATTTTACACTAGCAGTGTAGTTTAACTGTGACACCCCAGCTTAGGAGGAAAGTCCCACATCGCATAGCACAGGAGAGGTGCTGGGTATATAAGTAAGCATGTCTTACCTCCTAGTGAGGTGTTTTAAAGACCGATTGGTCGTAGGTTCGAATCCTACTTGGGGAGATTTTGGAGTTACCGCTTTTCTGACCTAGCGCTTGCCTCCGCCGTGCCGGCCTAGGCCCAAAGCGAACAATATCACTGGTGGGTTGGCTATTATAGAGGCATGCTTACTTATATACCCAGCACCTCTCCTGTGTTATGCAGATGTGGGACTTTCCTCCTAAGCTGGGGTGTCACATACACCCCCTCTTATGGACTCAGTGTCCTCACTAAGGTTTGCCCCACCGTATGGGGTTTGCCTAGACTCAGCATTGAGGTTTGCTCCGCCTACCTGGGATTTGCCTTAACTCAGTTGAACTCTGGCCCACCATTGGCAAGGCTAACACAAGAGTGGCTCTGCTACCATCTATAACAGTCAACCCACTAGTGATATTTTACACTTTGGGCCAAGGCCTGCATGACTTTAAAACGCGTCACTAGGAGGTAAGACATGCTTACTTATATACTCAGCACCTCTCCCGATGTGAGACTTTCCTCCTAAGGTGGGGTGTCACATTAACCTACTGCAGTGTAGGTAGTCGTCATTTTATGTTTATCATAGATATTTTACCCGTAATTACATTATAGTTAACCAAATTTGTATATATATATTTCTTATATCAATAACAACAATAACATATCCTGTGTGATCATATAAGTGGAGTGTGGAAAGGGTGAGGTGTACGCGCACAGACGACCTTACCTCTACCTTGTGTGAGCAAATTTCTTGGATCAATGGTGCATAAACTCAAACTCATAAGAAAAAACAAGTTCATACTAGGAGAGAGAGAGAGAGAGAGAGAGAGAGAGAGAGAGAGAGAGAGAGAGAGAGAGGAGAAAACAAAAAGTTATTGGGAGTGTGAGTGTGTTTATGGCATAGAGTTGAAAAGGTTGAAGAAGAAGTAGCAAAACCTGAAAGATGAGAAACGATTGGCAAATTTTGGAATCTTTTAAGGTGGAAGAAGAACAAGGAATGCATGGATTGTGTCAGGTTTTGTAACGTTTGCCACATCCCCCGTTATCGTCCCTTTTCTTCTTCACTTCATAAAATCCTTCTACTATCTAGATAGTAGAGAGATCTCTCTTCCTTCTCTCTATCATATTCTTTCTTCTTTCTCTCTCTTCTCCAATCTTTTACTTCTAATACTACATCTTTTTGAAATTATGGATTATTCTCCAATGTCACCACTATCATCAGCATCATCACCACCACCACCATCACCACCGCCATCCGTCGAAGAGCCAAAGACTTTAACTGAACAAGAACTCACTGCCCTTAGGGCTATATGTTGCCTTCTTAATTTCTTTTGAATTTTCTAAAGCATATATTTGTGTCTACACTTAATGCTTATGTTTTAACTTATTGTTACTTCCCTGTTTTTGGAGGCGGCTCTTCGCATAATCAACACTCATATGCCTGAAGAAGCCACAAGAATTTTTATGGAGGTAACACAATAGCCCAACAAAACCTATATAATGAAAATTAACTCTGATCTTTTTTTTCTTTTTCTTAATACACTTGTTATATACTACTGATACATCAATGATGACCACAAAGGGCTACAATTAAGCGGTTGAATCTTTTTAGCCGCCTAACTAAAAATGTAAGATCCCTAAAAACAAGCTTAAAATAAATGGAAGAGATTAATCGGATATAGCCATCAATTTTGTAACTATATAAGAGTTCAGATATATAGTTAGTTCCAAAGATATTCATTTAGGGCCTGTTTGGAAAGCCACTCAGGTAATTGGAATTGGGTGTAATTACACAGTTTGACATGTTTGTTTGACCAAGTAATTACACAGTTAGTTGGGAATTGGGTGTAATTGACAGGATGTAATTACACTCTCAAATTCTCAAGGGGGGCTGAGAATTGGGTGTAATTACACCCTGTAATTACAGGGTTACTTTTTAGTTTGTTTATTTTTTTACTTTAATTTTTTTTTTAATTTATTTTATTTCTATTATTTTAATTTTTTTGATTTTTAATATTTTTTTATTTCTATTATTTTAATTTCTTTTTTATTTTTACTTTTTTATTATTTTTATTTTTTAAAATGTATTTTTCTTTTTATATTATTTATTTTTCATTTTCTTTCTTTTCATTCCCAACCTTTACTTCTTGTGATTTCATGTAATTGCTCGTATTTTTTTATTTTATTCATTTAGCACAACCGTGTTATTATTCTAATATTTGAAACTACACCTCTTAATATTGGAAAGAATGAGTTATTAACAAACTTGACATATAACGGGTGACGTTATTAAAGTAGAATTTCATTGTGAATGGGGTTATAGACTTATATTTTTCCTTTCTTTTGAATTATTTACTTAAGTTACGTTGGAACTTACTTATGTAATGTTGGAATTTGACATAAGAGTATTATGTTGAACTTTTTCTTTTGGATTTTGAATTTAGGTTATATTTTCAATTCTAAGTTATTTGCTTTCACATTGCATGTTGTTTATTTTTCACTTACATTTGATGGATTGTTTTGTGTCAAACATTTGAATAATGTTATGGCATTATATTTATTAATATTATTTTTTTGTCAACATCCAATCTATGACGTTCTCACAAAAAGAGTCTTCTTTTAATTTTTATAATTAATTAAAATTAAATATTAATTTGAAAAATATATATCAATTATTTTTGTTACAATATTAGTTACAAATATATGATTATCAATTAATATATTTTCAATAAACAATGTGTTATTAAATAACTAATTTAATATCATTTATAAAGGCAATATTTTTTAAATATTAATTTTAAATTTTTTATAATTTAATTTTGTTTTTAAATTAAACTGACTATGTAATTACACTTGTACAACCGAACAACACGCTTGTAATTACACTGTAATTACGTTATGACAAACAAACAGGTCGTTGTAATTACACTACTGTATAATTACTAGGCTGTGTAATTACTACCCTAGTAATTACACCAATTCCAATTACCAGGTGGCTTTCCAAACAGGCCCTTAATTGATCTCTTGCTTGTTTCTATTGAAAAATTAAAAGATCTAACTTAGGGGGAAAAAAAAAAAAGGAAAAATTTCAGCACTAAAACAAAGTGCTATATAAAATTTGTATGATAGATCAGTTGAATGATGTGGTGCGAGACTTCAGCTTACAAAAAAATATCTTTGTAGTTTCAGCATACCTAAACGAACTATATATGTAGTAGTTTTTTCTTCTTTTTTCTGTTGGTTAAGTGTAGTCCTTCTATATATTCAGGTATCAGTAGAATCTTCCTCTGTTGTTCGGGAGTTGGTGCATTGAATTTCTGGACATCTGCATCTAGCAGAACTAATTGACCATCAAAGCAATCACCTTTTCTAGTCTTTTAACTTCTTAATTAACTATATGATTCATTAGGGAGGTGTCTAAAAGCTAAGGGCGGTGGGGAAGCAGAAATCCAGGGTTTGAATTTTGGGATTGAAAAAAAAATTCTGGTAGGGAGCATTTCTTTCTTTACCCGGCATGAATTCAAATTAGTCAGGACTCAAAACATGTAACGGACACCGGGTACGAAATAAATAAGCTCGGATTTGCAAAGAAGATGATCAGATGGTGAAAGTCGATGGGGTTATTGCGTAAATATTTACATTTTTTGATTAAATATTCATAATCCATTTGACGTTTAGTTAATCTGTTACTAACAGGACAAAATGACTCCATTTAATTTGAATAGTGAATACCATGAATCTTAAGTACGAGCAAATTTGATGAGGACTGAAATGTAGTTACCTGAAATTAAAGAACATGAACCAAAAGTTAACAAGAGTAAACCGAAAGAAAATGTAAATCGTCTTAGTAATTTAATGAACACGTTAATATGAAGTCCGGTGTTCTAATAAATGCAATTAGTTGTTCTTATTTGGCGTTTTCTTGATGCATATAGGTTTCTATATCAATCACAATCATTTCCCCATTTTAACTCTTAATCTTGTTGTGTACGTAATTTAGTGACTTTAATTTCCTTTTCTTAAATGGAACTTGGGCATGATAATCATCGGTAATATTCCATTTTTATCGTATATTTTACTGGTATAATGCCTTTTTAATTCTTTATTTTGGATGTTAGCTCATGTAAAATCGTCATTTATTTCTGATAAGCTACATTATTTTTTTTTTAAAATTATTCCTTTTTTGGTCGAGCTGGTGCATAATCTTCAATTTCGTGGAGTACTTGTTCTACATTTATCGATTCATTCCTTTCTATCGTGTATTCACTATAAATATTTGTTTTAGTGGATAAGCTACAAATTTTCATTTTGTCGGGCTAGTTTTTTTTTTTTTTTTTTTTTTTAAAAAAAAAATTAAAATTTTCATTCTTTATTTTTGTCGCACATTGGTGAAAATCTTCATTTATTTATGATAAGCTACATTATCCTTTTCAATTATCATTCTTTAATTTTGTCGCATGTTAGGTCAAAATTTTCAATTTTGTCAAGTATTTGTTCTACATTTTGTCTATTCATTTTATTTTATTGTATACTCACTGCAAATCTTTGTTTTGTCAGAAGGTCCACTTTTCTCGTCATGGTATATATCCAACTTCCTAAGTTTATGCAGATTGATGATCTTGAGAGTGCTAGTCAAGCAGTGGACCTGTTTGGTCATCCTCTTATGAAAAAGAGCAGGAGGTTGGCGTATGATGGGCGTGGCAATGCTGTAGCTAAAAGCGAGGAGGACCTCTCTCCTCTGTTGTTAATGCGCTTGGAAGATATGATCGTGGTCTATATGTTGAGAAATGGGCTCCATTTGTGAAGGTGCTCTCTGTGATTTTGGCTAGGGGAAGGGATAGTTCAATTGCATGTTACCCTGCTGTAGAAACTATTCACAGGGATAACATTTGTCATATCGTAAAGTCACCTGCTAAAGTATCTTGGAACATTATGAAAACAGACGTTGCGCACAGAGCTGTTAGTTCACTAGAAGGTGCAGGAGTTTTCGCTGTTGAGTTGTTTTTGACAGAGGATGGTCAGATTATACTAAATGAAGTAGCTCCGAGACCCCATAATAGTGGGCATCACACCATTGAGGCTTGCTTCACTTCACAATTTGAGCAGCATTTGCGGGCTGTCGTTAGCCTTCCACTTGGTGATCCATCAATGAAAACTCCTGCTGCAGTCATTTATAACATATTGAGGGAAGCCGATATGGCGAACCTGGATTTCTTTTGGCTAATCAACTTATTGGAAGGGGATTGGGAATTCCAGGGCATCTATTCATTGGTATGACAAGCCAGAGATGCGAAGGCAACGCAAGACGGGACACATCACAATAGTTGGCCCTTCTATGGGAATTGTGGAAGCGCAACTAAGAGTGATGCTAAATGAAGAAAGCGTTAATGGCCAGCCTGCAGTTGCACCACGTGTTGGGATCTGAGTCAGATCTTCCTGTTATGAAGGATGCTGCCAAGATTTTAAAAGAGTTTGATGTTCCTGCTGAAGTAAAAATAGTTCATACACCCGAGATGATGGTTTCTTATGCTTTATCTGCACGGGAACGTGGTATCCAAGTAATAATTGCTGGGGCTGGTGGTACCGCCCACTTACCTGGAATGGTTGCTGTATTGACTCGATCCACTACCTGTTATTGGGTCATGTTCCAGTACGGGCTTCCACATTAGAATCTCTATTGTCCATTGTTCAGATGCCACGAGGGGTCGCAGTAAGATTGTTAGGGATCAGCGACATAAAGTTGCAAGCTAGAATGGCCCAATACCAAGAGGACAGAAGAGACGAGGTTTTGGTCAAGGGGGAAAGACTAGAAAAAGTTGGCTTTGAAGAGTATCTGAACTCTTAAACTATTGCTTGGGGTTGGATAATCTATCCAATGTTGATTCAGTGTGGAGGATACAGGTTGTTTAAGAAGAGAGTCGTTTCAGCACCAGCTGTTTCTAACATGCACTAAAGTGTACCAGCGCAATGTTACCTTCATTGTACAATGGCCGATATTTAGATGGCATAAGCACAAGCAGTAGTCAGCAGTGTGTTATATTCGTGCTGTCCGGTAGCAAATGCATTTTTGAGGCAGGTGAGCAAAAGGCATGATGCAAAATTATTTTGAACAACCTTTCTACTTGGAATCTTGTTAAAGATTTGTTGTTTGTTCTTTATCATTTTTTTATTCTAATTTGAATTTCAGAGGTCACAAGATTGTTATTGTTCAAAACTGAACTACTGCCCCTGTTATGCTGACCATTTTAATCTGCTTTGAAATTTAAAAGGATGACAATTACCATTTCTGATCGATATATGAGATTAACGAAGAATATTGAGTTAAAAAAAAACTAGAAAATATTCATTTTCTCGGGTACGTTACGTCTTTTTCTTTAATCCCTTAGTTGGTCGCAAGTTCGTGCAAATTTAAATCTTGTCGAGTGTTTGATCTGCATTTAGTTATTCATTCATTTTATCGTGTACTTCCTGCAAATCTCTCGTTTATAAGAATTAATCTTAATTTCATATCTCCTTCCCCTCTTTCAACTTCACTCGCGTGTGCTCGCGTACACATCTATTTATTGTAATTTAGTAATACTTAGTATAGCAAATCTTTGTGTAGTATATATGCCATTATCCTTATTAGTTGCACAGGTTAAACTTTCCAAGCTATCCTTTGGATTTGGGAGATTTTAATTCAATCTTCATATCTCATATGATGTGGTATTAATTTTATTTTAACATAGACATTTATAAAAGGATTATAAAGGGTTTATCAATTGAATATCAAAGAGCAGTATCAAATTCTCCATCTGTCAATCAATCTACCTTCATCCTACTTTCTCCCTGGTTCTCTTGCTTTTATTGGGTGTGTAACGTATCATTTCTTTGCTTAAAATTTAATTTGTTGATTGTTCAAAGTTAACTTTCAAGTATTTACGTAAGAGTTTAATTTTTATACACCGATAAATACAATTTTAACAGCTCATAAATGCATGTCTCCTTTGAATCATTCAGCTTTATCTTTTTTAACCTTTTTTACCCCCCTTTTTTGTAGGGTTTATTAACAGTGGATGGTGTGAAATCAAAAACACTTCCCAAGGAGAAGCTCTCTGAAATTCGACGCAAAGTCAAAAGTTGAAGTTGGTCTGCTTAAAATAAAAGTTGTCGTTTGCATCTTAGTACTTAATGAGACCTCGTAGTTTCGGTGTTATGTTGCACTCTCTTTTATTTTCCGATCTTGTTCTACTAATAAGGAAGATTCATTAGCGCTTGGAATCTAAATTCTGCTTTAGCAGAGGATTACATATATATCAAAGTCCAAGTTGCTTTGATATAAAGTAGTTTGCTTTGATATAAAGTAGCTTGATTACCTTAAGATAACTATAATAAAAGTTTGTTTGTGATTGTTACTAATAATATTTTCCTAATAATAGTCGTACTCTTAACTTGCCCGAGCTTGTTCTCGCTTGGCTTCTCAAGCTTAATATTACGCTCCCAAATTGAGGCGAGACGTGATTGACCCTCATCCTGTACCAAATTATTGAGTGAACCCTGTATTCGCTAGCTGAAGGTCTGAACTGAACGACACATTCAAGCACTAATAATAAGGTGATCTCTAGATAATAATAGTTTGAAAGCTGAATGCTAACTCAATGTAAAAATATAAGTATTCTAAAACCCACTATCAAGTTATGACCCTTTAACTGATGTCTGAATACATAAGTATTGGAACAAATTCCCTCAAAATAATAATAATATTGAAGAGAGAATAAAAGTCCGAAAAGAACTGCTACCGATGGGTTGAATTAATGGAGCCTGTCAACTGAGTCTAGGAAACCTGAGCTTCTAGCCACGTGCCTCATTACCTATGTCCTCAATACAATTGCCACACGACGTAGCATGTAGTTTACTAAAGAAAAAAAACCTCCAAAAATACATTTTTATCTATCTTAGTTTAATGTCTAAGTTAAAGATTTTTATGAACAAATATTGAGCAATTAATTTTCTTATCTTGGTATTTTAAGTTAGTAAGATTAGTATTTTATTTATCTACCCTTTTCAAATTAAAATTAAAAATACATAAAACATGACCCCATCAAGCAGGGCCACCAAGAAGATTTTTTCCTATCTTTCCCTAACAAACTCACATGGGACCCACTTACATTTTTAGACCTCACCTGCACACAAATACACGGGAGTTATCACACTTTTACCCTAAAATTATGTTCCCAGTTCAATCCTATCTATATACGTTACACTCTCTTATAAAAAGACAAAGAGACCTAGAAACGAGGGGACCTAGCATTGGAGAAGCCCGGGGCAGATCTAGGGGGAGGGTGGGTGTTCACCCGAACGCATATATAGATGTTGAATTCCCTGAATACAAAACTTGAGAGCATAGATAGATCTTGAATTTTCTGAACACTAGACTAAAGGTCGACTCTGTGGTCTATCATGTTCAAAATTCACTTTGAGATTCTAAGTTCAAGCATATACACATTCACGTCGAAAGAAAACAGGCAACCATAGCCGTTCCTCACCTCAAACAGCCATAAACAGCTACACTTTGTCGCACCTGAGCAAAAACTGCTATGAAACTGATCTTTTGGCCGTGTAAAGCATCTTTAAAGGTACCAAATTCTTCACTCTTTCTTTTATTTGTCTGTTTAAATGTGTCTTGAGTATTTGTTTGTTGGAATGGAAAGGTCCATCTTTTATTTATTCTAGGATTGATAGTTAGCTTAGAGGAGTTTCGCTGCAAAAGAGTCATTTCTGACTCCTTTGTTTAATTTTTTTTAAAGCTTTTTTAATTGAATCTGGTAAATGTTTTGAAGAATCTGTATGTTTGCTGTTTTGATGGTTGAGCCACTTACTGCTTTAATTGATGAAATTATCTACTGTTGAGCCTAATTTAGTTAATGTAATGATTTTCGGGCTGTTGGAAACGATTTAGGCTTAAAAATGATTTACGGCTGTTGCCTTAAATCTTAGGGCAATTTGCACGATTGCTCCTATGTTGGGGTGGTCTTTAATTTTTGCACCTCAAATTGCTGTTTTTTAATTTTTATCCTTCGCTTAAAAAACTGATGGAAAATATCTCGAGGTTCTGGGTATGAACTCCAGCTCAGTCAAAAAAAAAAAAAATCGCAAGGCAAAGATTTCGCAAAAGTTATATCTTAAGACATAACTTAGGCAGAGGTTAAGCCTTATAAAGCAGAACTTAGTTATGCCTTAAGGCAAAAGTTATGTCTCTGTAGTTCTAAGTTATGCCTTAAGGCGTAACTGTTGCCGTATAAGACATAACTTAGAACTAGAGAAGTTATGCCTTAAGTTCCGTGTTATAAGGCATAAGTAAATTATGCCCTATAACTCGTAGGGGTGGCAAATGGGCTATTTGGGATGAAGTTGAGCTAATCAAGACATTTTTTTGCGCGGATTGCCCTTCTTTTGGGTGGTCTTTAAATTTTGCCCCTCATATTTGTGGTCTTTAAATTATGCCCCTCATATTGCTAGTCTTTAATTTTTGCCCTTCGCATTGCAACTCTGAGCGTTCACGCAGAAATCATGAGGTTCTGAGTTCGAACCCCCGCTCAAGCATAAATTAAAAAAAAAAAAAAATTGCAAGGCAAGGTTTGGGTCGCGTGTATGCCGGACCCGGCATATACTTGTTAAGGAATTACCAAATTTATGTCGGACCCGGCATACTCATGCCTTATGGGCAGACTTGACATAAGTATGCTTGTCCAAGATAACTTTGGTAATTCCTTAACAAGTTTATGCCGGTGGGGGCATACTTTTAATGGGCAAAATTTTATAACATGTGAAGGAATTACCAAAGTTATGTCGGACCCGACATACTTATGCCAAGTCTACCCATAAGGCATAAGTATGCGGGTCCGTATAAGTTTGGTAATTTCTTAACAAGTTTATGTTGGGGGCATACTTTTAACGGGCAAACTTTTATCTGTAGGACCGGCATAAACTTGTGAAAGAAATGACCAAAGTTATCTGACTCGCATACTTATACCAAGTCCGCCATAAGGCATAAGTATGCCGGTCCCGATAACTTTGGTAATTCCTTCACAAGTGTATGCTTTTGGGCATAGCGAAATTTAAACTCGCCTTGCGAATTTTTTTAAAATTTTGCTTGTGTAGGGGTTCGAACCTGGAACCCATGGGGTTTAGCTGAAGGGCAAAATTTAAAGATTTCAAATATGAGGGGCAAAATTTAAAGACCACCCCAAAAGAATTGCCCTAATCAAGATGGGCTGAATAGATAGATGAGCTAATGTCCAACCCTGCCCCAAGAATATTTGGGCCAGAATGGACTGGGTCAAGATGGGCTAAATAATGGGTCGTAACCCAACCCGCCCAAGTTGACTCAATTCTTTACAATATTCATAACTTTTAAACAAATCAAAAATCAATATTTTTTAAAAACAAATTATAAATTTATTTTTTCAAGCTATACTCAAATTTTGACACAATGCATCCTCAATTTTTCATACACAAAATTTTGACTGATTTTTTTAAGCATTGAGCAAAAAAATTTAAAATAATTTTTTTTTAAAACATAAAAAATTAATATTTTTTTTTAAAAAATAAAAAAAATATTTTAAAAAATAAAATAAAAAATAAAAAATAATTAAAAAAAATGAATAATGAAGATTCTTATATTTTGTAGTGTTATGTTTTGCAAATAAGAAAAAGCATCGTTATGTTTTGTAATAAAAACTCTTAAGTAGGTAGTTTATGTCATTTTAATGAATGGGTCAATTTGGGCTAAAGTAATGAGCTGCTTTGGGCTACCTTGGATAAGTGGATTAAGTTGGGCTAGCCTAAACTTAGCCCATCATAATTGTATACAATGCCCAAATCCATGAAAATCTAGGCGGGTTGGGCCGTTGAATTGTGCCTGGGCCGAAATTGCCACCCCTACTGATAAGGTAGAACTTTCGTGAAACTTTGTCTTGCTAATTTTTTTTAAAATTTATTATTGAACTAGAGTTCGAACCCAAAACGTCAAGGTATTTTCGGTCACTTTTTTAGGCGAAGCAACAAATTAACGACCAACAATTTGAGGGCCAAAAATTAAAGACCATCATCTTTGAAGTAAATGTCTTCAATTATCTTTGGGGTGGTCTCGATATTAAATGGGCCAAATGTAATTCATTCTGATAGGCCCAAAGCCAATAATATGCAGCTCGTCCAAAACACCCATAAAAGTTCAGCCCGTTTCCTCCCTAACCTATTAAATAAATTCCAAAAATCACTAGACATACTTTGGCGCGTTTAAATCTTGTTTCAATTAAGAATGCGGTTATACATATTTTTTTAGAGGCTTAAAAGAAATTCAAGGATGCGGTTACGTGCACCTTGGCAAATTTTCTTTAATAATTAATTTTGTTTCGATTAAGAATGCGATTACGCATCTGATTTTTGAGACACTTAAAAGAAATTCAAAGACGCGGTTATGCACTGAATTGCTCTAATGATTGATTCTTCATTAATTCAAACAAGGACGTGTAGACAAGAATTATTAGGCACGATACACGGGAGTGAAGAAAGCGGTTACTCTTCTAAGTCGGTGTGTGTCAAGACCAAGAATGCGGTTATGCATCTAGGTTGAGATGAATAAAAGTTTAACAGTAAAAAGTACGAGCAAATCAAGGCTTGTTAAATACAATTTATTCAAAAATTAGTTTAAGTTGAGTATAAGTTGATAAAAGCAACCATGCTAGAACCACGAGACTCGGGGGCGCCTAATACCTTCTCTTGGTCAACAAATTTTTTTACCTAGTCTTTTGTTTTCGCGAAACAATAAAAAGAGTCATTTCCTTTTGATTAGGGATTCACAAGGTGACTTGGTACACAAAAACTCAATTTCAAGTGACGACTCTAAATAAATAAAACGGAAAAGGCTCAAATATGCCATCCAACTATCGGAAATGGCTCATTTATGCCATCGAACTATAGGAAATGGCTCATTTATGCCATCAAACTATAGGAAATGGCTCATTTATGCCACTCATCAATAGTTTGACTCATTTATGCCATCGTCTGTTACCAAAATGACTCATCCATGCCATATTTCATTAAAGCTGGTTTTACAATATCATATATGACACGTGGCCTCCAACTAGATTATGATTGTAGGTGGGTAAGATGTATGGGTCGGATTTTTTATTAATTTGGTATTTAAAATTGGGCTGATTTAATAATTGGAGGCCACGTGTCATATCTGGTATTATAAAACCGGCGTTAGTGAAAAATGGCATGGATGAGTCATTTTTGGTAACTGGCGATAGCATAAGTGAGTCAAACCATTGATGAGTGACATAAATGAGCCATTTCTTATAGTTCAATGGCATAAATGATCTATTTCCTATAGTTCGATGGCATAGATGAGCCAAACTATTGACAAGTGGAATAAATGAGCCATTTCCAATAGTTGGATGGCATATTTGAGCCTTTTCTATAAATAAAATAATCCCTTCTCAAACCGTTAATTCAAATGGAAAAACCTTTTTAACTCCTGATAGGGCTATTTTTATTTTTTTTTATTTTTGAGGTAAAAAAAAAAAACCCACTTGGAGAGTTGGGAAAACCGTCGAGAAGATTCAAGAGAACATATATGCAGGGAATGAGAATTGAGATCAAACACTGGCTAATGTTGTGACTAACGCACTAGCTAAATATGCTACACCTAAAAATAGAGAGAAAATCTAATCAAGAGAAGATGAGTTACCTGACAGTGCTAAGGGGCCTATGAGGATGGACACACTTCATCTTACCTCCTTCAGATTCAAAGGGAAACACCTTGAGTGGTATTTTCATCCACCATTAGATATGGAAAACGGCGCGGGGCGATGCAGTTTCGTTACAAGGCAAATCCGTGTAAAACCACAGAGGCTCCAACCTACTCAAACCCCATAAAAATAAATTTCTGATTTTAATTCGCCCCGCATAGACCAACATAAATCCGCCCCGCACCTGCATCAATTTTTTAAAAATCATTTCAACTTGCCCCGCAGCCCCACCGCACTAGCTACTGCATAATCTTAAATCCGCACCGTCCCGCATAGTCCAAACGCTCACCGCCTGCCACCCCGACCGCCCCATTGCCATCCCACCAAGATTGCTACTGGGGAAGGTCAACTCCAATTTAGATAGAAGTTTAGAACCTTCCCCTCCCCTAGAAACCACTGAATGTAATTCTTTTAACCAGTGTCCCCGAAGGTACAGAAACCACCAAATGTATACATTGTAAATCTTTTGTGTACTTTCTTTATCGGTGCTACTAAGGGGTATTTTTTTTTTTTGGCTAAATGTCCCCCTCTTTTGTAGTTAGTCTTTTTAATAAACAAAGTATGGGTCAAGGCCAAATCCACCTTCCATTTCAAGGAGCTTACTCGGATGGATGGATTAATAAAAAAAGTCACACTTCAAAAAAATTCAAAATTTACCTCTAGAATATTGTAATGATCAAGAAAGTCAATTCTTAGGGCCACAGACCATTGATGATTGATTGGGGTCTAAGATTATTAGTATTTAACATTCTCTTAATAAAATTTCTGATTATACAAAAAATAAAAAAATAAAAAATACTAGAGTTAACTTTTTGTATACTTTCATTTTTATTTTATAACCAAGCAAATGTTCTAAGAATGTGGATATAGATAAAATTTTAGTATTTTATATACAAATTTTGTTGTAGTTGACAACAGAGGTACTCGTACCTAAAGATTACCAATATTATAATGAAAAGACAAATCACAAAGTTAAAAAGAAGTTATTTGAAGAGCCGAATAGCAATTATGTGAATCAAAACTCAAATTTGAAAGGATCATATAGGTGTATTTGTCAATAAATGGTAAACCAAATTAACATTTTTCTGTCTTTACCTACCGAACATGGTGTGCCTCCTTTGTACCTTTCCGGCATAAATTTGTCCAAGAATAATGCAATATTTTTTGCAAAAAGAAGAGGATAGAAGTAGCTATCCCAAAAAATAAAAACAAAGTAAGAAGTTTAAAAAGGGAAGATTCGCTCTTAATTACCACAAATTTGTAGCACGTCTTAAGAGTAGAATACAATAATTGTACTCTTAAGAGTAGAATGACTAGAGTCTAGAGGTAACTTTTTTATTCTTATATTCTTTATTTTACAACCTAAGCAAATGTTGGAAGAATGTATATACAACTAAAAATCTAATACTATTAGACACAATTTTATAATGGCAGATAAGGGATGTACATGCAAGGTGTGTGCCTAGTGATTAGTAATATGGTGAAAGGCCAAAACAAAATGAAAATAATAAGTTAGTAATATGGTGGGGTATTGTATGCAGACTGTTGGAAATAATAATTTAAAATTGTAGGAAACAAAAATTGGTTAGGACTTGTAAGGGATATTGTAGAGATTCATAGATTCTATTAATAAAAAAATTCCTTCAAAATGGTATCAGAGCTTCTACAATTTTAGTAGAGAATTAAAGAGCTTCCGCTGCCGGCGGGCAGCTATAACCCATATATGCCGCCCTTCTCGGTATTGACTATGTTGGCAAACATCGGGCCAATGGTATATGCATGAAATATAATCATGTTGAGAATGATCACGAAAAATATTGCATGTTTAAAGAGGTGCAAAAATACAATGTTGATGAGAAATTCGTAACGTCCAAATCCACTCCTCAAAGAGAAAGTGTGCACGGTCGTATGCAATATAATTACCCAACTATGAGTCGCGGTCGAATCCCACAAGGAACAATATACTAGGCGATCAAGCAAGTAAGGAACTTTCACTTTCTACACTAAGCCAAACACTTAATAATATTTTGGTTTTGAGAAAATTATAACTAATGCAAAAATGTAAACTAACCTAGAAAGCAAGTAAAATGATCAATGGCCACAAGCATGGATACAAGGGAAATTACTCTCAAGTAACTATCCAATGTATTTTAGGGCACAAATAATATTGTACACCATTAAATGACATTAAAGCTTGAAGAGTTAATAGAGAAACAATAAACCCACTCAATTAGAAATAAAAATTGTTTAATACATAAGCAAAATAAGAGATTTATCCAAACTAAACATATGAATATTTGCATAAACAAGATTCAAGCATTGGAATGACATACCACACACATAAATATTCAATACATAGCAAGAGTAGAAGAAATGGGTAAAGAATTTCTCATTGGGTGCCTCCAAATCTTCTCTTCCAAAGTGTCGGTGATGAAACCTAGCTCCCAAACTTGTGTAAAAATGGCCAAAGATGAAAAATAATGTCATCAAGCTTGCTTTTGTAGTCCCAAAATTTTTCCACTCAAAATTGGACCAAAACAGTCCCTGATTTTCGTTTTTTGGAAATCTGCCTCGTTTTTGCAAAACTGTGCAGTTTTTGTCCAATTTGGCATCTTTTTGACTTTATTTTCACTTGTTTTCTTCCGATCACTTCTAAATCACATAAAACCTGTAAAATAAATGTAAACAATATTAAATGCACTATTTTCTCAATCAAACATACAAAAATATAAGATTAAAGAAGGGATAAGTTGGTAAAATACCAACTTATCAAAAATGCACCAACTATTCGAAGTTGGAGAGAAGTGCTCCAGCACAACCAAGAAAAAATAAAATAATGGGTGTTGATGAGAAGTGCATCAACTATTGGAAGTTGGAGGGAAGTGCTCCAACACAACCAAGAAAAAAAAATAATGGGAGTCGGAGAGAAGTGCTCCAACAATTGAGGGTTGAAGAGAAAGTGCTTCAACAATTGATGGGTTGGAAATAAGTGCCTCAACAATTTGAAAATGGTGACACGTAGATAAAAAATTAGATATACAATTTGAAACTACGGGAGAATGTTGGAAATAATAATTCAAAATTGTAGGAAACCAAAATTGGTTGGGATTTGATATTTTAATTCATGTCTAGTTCGTTTTTTTTTTTTAACCAAAAAGCTGTCACCATTGGTGATGGGGGTTTTGGCTAGACCCCTAACTTGTCTATTGCTTTCCAAAAAAAAAATTACATAAACTTGAAGGGGGGCTTAATACCTGACCTCCTTTGATTTTTAGGACAATATACACCATCCTATAAGATTTTAATCAATAACCCTTATAGTAAACTATAGAAAGATGCATTGAAACTATGAGAAGTTAATGCATTTACAATGAGATTGCTCAAGGCGGTTCAAGAACCGACCCGAGTTTTTCTTCACTTATCTCCTGAATGATAGGAGGTCAAGTTTATTCATTCTTAAAGGACCTCTAGCCTTTATAGGTAAGTCTCCTTCAATCAAAAAAATTCTTAGAGCCTGTAGTTGTGTAGCGTGTTTGGCTAGAGCATCCGCGACCTCATTCCCTTCTCTATAGCAATGCTTAACCGAAATGTTTCTGTTTGTCTTCTTTGCCCTTGTTTCATCAATGACGCCTTGTATCCTCCATGGAGGTTTAAGAGTACCTTTTAATGTTTGAACCACCAGCATGGAGTCCAGTTCCACATCTAAAGCCTCAAATTGTTGGTTGACACACTAAAAGATTCCTATCGTAGCCGTGAGCCATTGCATTGTTAGTGTAGAATTGGGATGGCTATGAAAATGCCATGATCATGTTCCCAATTCTGTTTCTAACAATACCACCAACTCCAGCTTTGCTTTGATTCTTCATGTACCTTCCATCTGTGTTGAGTTTCCAATTGTTGCCTGTTGGTTTGATCCATCTGATCATTTTGCTTGTGATCACTGCCTTGAAATTCTCTGCCAGAAGACAGACCTTGTTCCAATTCCATGTGTAGTCAATGAATTTGAATTTCTTCCCAATGGACACCTTGATCTGAAACAAAGATTTAAAACACATATTAGAGGTTGTAATCTTTTTGTTTTCAAATTTTTGTTTACACCTTGCTTTCCAAATTTCCCAACATACTATCACTGGTGTGATAAGTAGTAAGAATTTATGGACTAAGCTCCTTGGTTTTTGTCTCCACCACTGCCAAATGATAGCTTGGACAGAGTTTCCAGTGACAGCAAATCCCAGAGGTCTTGTTATAATTTGCCAGGTTCTTTTGGCCAGTTCGCTTGCTGCAAAGACATGGTCACATTTTTCAATACATGCTACCCTGCAACAACAACAATTGGGGCCTTTGTCAATTTTAAAGCTTGATAAGTAAGCATCTAGAGGAGGATTTTTCTTTAAAAGTTTCCACATGAAAAAGGAAATCTTAAAAGGAATCTCTTTAGTCCAAATATACTTATAAATTGGGGGGGGGGGGGGGGGGGGGGGGGGGGAGAGCACATCTTTATTTCTAAGAAATTCAAAGGCAGTTGAACAACTAAATGTTCCATTACTATTTAAATTCCAAATTGCTTCATCATTTTTCCCTTCGTTGCCAATAGGGATATTCACATCATTTCCAAGATATCCCTTGGTATAGAAGGGTCATTGTCATCCAAATCCCATTGCTGATTATGTAAAAAAATGGTTTACCTTTACATTTCTAGGTTTGGGAGTTGGAATAATCATTAGATAAAGGGACCCTTTATGAATTCAGTTATCCCACCAGAATAAAATATTACCAGAATTAATCCTCCAGTTGATATTGATATCCATCTTGTCCCTGATGTGGAGCAGATCCTTCCAAGCAGCAGAGTCTTTTGAAGCTATCATTTTGGAATTGGGGTTGCTTCTTTGGCAATATTTGGCTTTTAGAAATTATGCCCACAGAGAAGGCTCTATTCTTAATCTCCACCATCTTTTAGCAGTGAAAGTATGATAGATGTCCAACAGACTTTTGAAGCCCAGTCCTCCTTCTTTAGTTGGAAAACTCATGTTCTCCCATGAGGACCAATGGTAACTGTTTTTTCCATCTTTTCACCCCAAAAGAAGTTAGCAAACTGCATTTCAATCTCATAAAGAACTGTAACAGGGGTCATTAGTGCAGCAAATATATGTAGGGCTTGAGATTGTAAAATATGTTTAATAATCACAGCCTTACCTCCAGGAGATAAAAATCTGCCTTGCCTACATACAATCTTGTTGAGAATCTTTTTGGAAATATCTGAGAAATAAGAAATTCTTTTTCTTCCACAGTATATGGGACAACCTAAATAAGTGAAGGGGAAAGGAGCTTGTTTATAACCAATCCACCTTCTTATCCTCCTATTATAGATCATGTCTGTCTTACTATGAGTTAGAAAGCAAGTCTTATCCTTATTAATCTCTTGGCCAGAGGCTCTTTGATACAACTTCAACTGATTCATATAAGTTTAATAGAGTGTTTATCAGCAGAAGTGAACAAAACAAGATCATCACCATAGCTCAGATGATTAATTTGAGGTCCTTTTTTTATGCATTCAGAAACTAGTGAACCTTTCATTATGATTATAATAATTCAAGGCTGCGTAAGAGTCTCAGCTGCAATAATAAAAAGAGCTAGGGATAATGGATCACCTTGTTTTAATCCCCATGAGGATTTGAAGAAACCAAATTTAATACCATTAATGATCACAGAATACCAGTTATTAGAAATCAGTCTATAAACCATTTTAATAAAGAAATCATCAAATCCCATCTTCCTAAGAATAGAAGTAAGGAAATTCCAAGATAATTTATCATAGGCTTTGGGCATATCAAGCTTGATAACAACATTGCAACTATTTGATTTGGATCTGATGCCATGAATAATCTCCTATGTTAGGAGAAATATTCTCTGTGATCTGTGTTCCTTTAACAAAACCAGATTGATTTTCTGAAATAATCTTAGGCAAAATAGTGTTGATTCTTAAAGAAACAATTTTAGACAGTATTTTGTTAGAGAAATTACTTAAACTGGTAGGTCTAAGTTTGGAGAAATAATCAGGAGAAGTAATCTTAGGAATAAGAGCTAAACAAGAGTGAGTATAAAACTTAGTTAGTTCAGCTCCATGAAAAAAGGAAAGAACAAAGGATAATACCTTTCTTCTGATGATGTCCCAAAGAGTGTTGGGAAAAAAGACCATTGAAACCATCTGGTCCTGCACAACTGTTAGGATCCATAGAATCTATTGCCATTTTGATCTCCTCTACTGTCGGAATTTTTGTCAAAAGAGTATTGTCTTCTTCATTAATCAAGTTGTCACAATCTCTTACAAAATCAAGATTTATATCCCTATGGTTTTTAGAAAACATCTCACTGAAGTAATCAATAACAGCTCAGTATTTCCTTCTACCCATTAGCCCTGTTGATCTTTGATTTTGAAAATCTGGGCTCTCCTTCTTCTAGCCCTGATAGTACTTAGTATTGGAGTCTCCTTCTTCAGCCCATTTTATTCTAGCCTTTTGTCTGATGATAGATTCTTCCGTTTTTAACCATTTGATGTATTCAACCTTAGACTTATTGAGAAGCATTCTGTTAGTATCAGAGTCAGAGTTCAAATAAGCTGTTTCAACTTCTGAAACTTCTTTTTCCAACTCCTTAACTTTCTCAAAAACATCTCCAATTCTATTTCTAGACCACTTACTAAGCTCCTTGGCTAACAGCTTAAGCTTTTGTTGTAATCTCCACATAGGATTACCATATACTTCAGTATCCCAAACAGTTTTAACCAGAGGAAGAAAGTCTTCTTGATCAGTCCAGAAGTTGAGAAACTTAAAACACTTGATTACCTGTTGGTTGTCATCTGTACAGTTGACCAACAACAGATTATGATCTGATCCAGTCTTTGATAGATGCTCCATGTTGATGTTTTGAAATTTGGTAGCCCATTGCTCATTGTGCAAAAGTCTGTCAAGTCTCACATGAATCCTTTCAGTACTACCTCTTCCATTGCACCATGTGTGAATATTATCTACAAAACCAGCATCAGTCATTCCATAATCTTCCATACAATTAATAAAATCCAGACAAGTGCTTAATCTAAAAGGAAGACCCCCATTCTTTTCTTCAGCTTCCGTTATAGAGTTAAAATCCCCTCTAATGATCCATGGACCATTTATGATGGAATTTAGATCTCTTAATTTTCCGCTAAAAGTGTTTCCTTTTATTTGCTTTGGATCTAGCATATACAATTGTTATCCAAGACTTGTCTACACTTCCAACGTAATTGAACCGCAAAGTAACTTGTTGTCTAATTTTGGACAATACTGAGCAAACAATGTTAGCATTCCAAAAAATCCAAACTTTACTATGAGAATTGGAGATGGCATGATCAAAACCAAGCCTTCTCCTAAATTTTTCAATTTTATTACTTTGTAAAAGGTTCCTGCAAAGCAATAAAATCAATTTTGTGAAGTTTAACTAACTTAGTGAGTCTATCAAAGGCACCTTGAGAGGTTATCCCCCTAATATTCCATATTATGAGCTTAATCATAAGAAATCTTAGTAGGTATAACTATTTTTTCAGCTTATTCAGCTTTGTTTCCTTTTCTGGTATTTTTACCTTTCTTGTTTTTGTTACCTATTAGTGACAAGCCTTGTTGATTTATGACTAGTTCACTTTCTTGTGTGATAGGATCTTTGATGTCCCTTCGACTTGGAGCAAATATTTTAACTAAACTGTCAAGTATTTGCTCCTCTTCCTCTACAGTAACATCTTGGAAACTGTCTGGCACTTCCTCATCTGATGATACTCCTGCTGTTTGTTCCTCACTAGTGTCATAACATAGTTCCTGATCTGAATTATATCCTATATCCGGGCCATGTCTGTCTTCCAGTGGAATGAACTCAACATATCCCAAATCTATCTCCAATTTGCCTCTTTTTTGTTGCAAACACTCAGTATCAGCAGTAATAGGAGACATATGCCCTTTGCGGTCTCCTTTAGAGCTGCTACCCTGGCTGTCTAATATATCATCACCATCTCCTCCTTTATTAACCTCCATGCTGTCTATTAAATTATTGTTCTTGCACTGCTTAATTTTATCCAGAATTTCCTAAGCATAAGCTTGCTTTGGTTTCTGCTTCACCCATAGCATGTTCTTGAGGAATCTAGCTGCATTTACTTTATTCCTTTTCTTTCTTTGCTTCTTCTTCTGCCCTTTGGCTCCAACACTTTTAAAATTTTGCTCTGTGCTTTCTGTTGGAGGATAATACGTTTCTGGTACTTTTTCTTGCTCCTTTTGATTGCTTTGATCATCTCCTAATACCTTATCAACCTGTTTTCTTGTATCAACCACATGTTGTCCCTGAATATGGTTTACAGAATTGCTTTGTTCTGCTAATTGGATACTCCTTTGTCTTTGTCTTTGAGCCTCTGTTTGCTGATACTGTTTCTTGTCCTGTTTGCCTCTTTCTTGAGATTTTTGTACTTCCTTGTTTGGGATGTTTGCTTTCTTCTGAACTCCTTTGGTAGTCAAATTAATGTAAGAATAAGTTTTCCTGTTTTGGGTTGAAGTAGGTTTCATACTATTATAAATAGGGGTGTTGTTAGCTATTTTCATAACAAGAGAGAACAAGAGAGAATAAGAGATATTGTAGAGATTCATAGAGTCTATCAATAAAATATTTTCCTTCACAGACCTTACCCCTACCTTGTGTGATGTAAGTATTTCTTATATCAACAACAATAATAACATATCCTGTGATCTCACAAGTAGGGTCTGGGAAGTTGGGGTGCACGACATCCCTACTTTGTCTTAGTTAATTTTTTTTCTTAATCAACAATAACATATCCTGGGATCTCACAAGTAAGGTTTGGAGAGGGTGGAGTGTACGCAGATCTTACTCGATCTTATTTTTAGTAAATATTTCTTATACAAACAATGCATAAACTCAAGCTCAAACTATTTTCATTTTCATGATCGCCAAAAACAAGTTCATACTAGTAAGAGCGAGAGAAAGAGAAAACAAAAGTTGTTGGGAGTGTGAGTGTGTTTATGACGGAGTGGAAAGAGGAGGAAGAAGAAGTAGCAAAGATCAAAAGATGTTAAAAACATAAAAGATGAGAAACGGCTGGAAATTTTTGGAATCTTTCAAGTTGATAATGAACAAAGCATGCATGGATGGTGCCAGGTTTTGTAACGTTTGCCACGTCCCCTTTTATTGTCCCTTTTCTTCTTCACTCTCAATAAAATCTCCCTTCTTTCTGTATCTCTTCCAATCTTTTATTTCTAATATAGAACCTTCACCTCCCCTAGAAACCACTGACTGTAATTTTTTTAATCGGATGTCCCCGAAGGTACAGAAACCACCAAATGTATACATTGTAAATCTTTTGTGTATTTTCTTTTTTTGGTGCTACTCCATTTTTTTTTTTTTTTTGCTAAATGTCCCCCTCTTTTGTAGTTAGTCTTTTTAATAAACAAGATAGGGGTCAAGGCCAAATCCACCTTCCATTTCGAGGTACTCGGATGGATGGATTAATAAAAAAGTAAAATGCCCACACTCCAAAGTTTTTCAGAATTTACCTCTAGAATATTGTAAAGGTCAAGTAAGTTAAGTTTTAGGGCCACAGACCACTGATGATTGATTGGGGTCTAAGATTATTAGTATTTGATGTTCTCTTAATAAAATTCCTGAATATGCAAAAAACCATAAATAATACTAGAGTTCACTTTTTGTATACTTTCATTTTTATTTTATAATCCATGTAAATGTCCTAAGAATGTTGATATAGCTAAAAGTTTAGTATTTTTAGATACAAATTTTGTTGTAGTTGACAAGAGATATACACCTGCAAGGCACGTGCCTAGTGATTAGCAACATTGTAATGAAAAGGCAAATTACAAAGTTAAAAAGAAGTTATTTGAAGAACCACATAACAATTATGTGAATCAAAAATCAAATTTGAAAGGATCATATCTGTGTATTTGTCAATAATCTGTTGACCAAACTAACATTTTTCTGTCATTTACCTACAGAACTTGGCGTACCTCCTTTGCTCCTTTCCATCATAAATTTGTCCAAGAATAATGCAATATTATTTTTTGCTAAAAGAAGAGGATAGAAGTAGCTGTCCCAAAAAACAAAAACAAAGAAAGAAGTTAAAAAAAAAGTGAAAATTTGTACTTAATTACCACAAATTTGTAGCACGTCTTAAGAGTAGAATATGTGACACCCTACGAGGAAAGTCACACATCGGCAAGACACAAGAGAGATGCTGGGTATATAAGTAAATAGGCCTTATATCCTAGTGATGCGTTTTAAAGCCGTGCCGGCCTAGGCCCAAAGCGGACAATATCACTAGTGGGCTGGGCTATTACAGATGGTATCAGAGCCACTCTTGTGTCAGCCTTGACGATGGTGGATCAAAGTTCAGTAGAGTCTAGGCGAATCCCATACGGTGGGGAAAACCTCAGCGAGGACGCTGAGTCCATAAGAGGGGGTGTATGTGACACCCTAAGAGTAAAGTCACACATCGGCAAAACACAAGAAAGATGCTGGGTATATAAGTAAGCAGGCCTTATACCCTAGTGACACATTTTAAAGCCGTGCGGGCCTAGGCCCAAAGCGGACAATATCACTAGTGGGGGACTAGAGTCTAGAGTTAACTTTTTTATTCTTTATTTTACAACCCAAGCAAATGTTGGAAGAATGTGTATACAACTAAAAATCCAATACTATTAGGTACAATTTTATAATGGCAGATAAGGAATGCACGTGCAGGGTACGTGCCTAGTGATTAGTAATATGGTGAAAGGCAAAAACAAAATGAAAATAATAAGTTAGTTGCAGAGCTTGTAAACACATTAATTTTATTTGGTTAAATTCATACATAATTTGGATTATATCCATGTTCTATTGCGTTGAACGATTAATTTGGATTGCACAATTAAATAAGTCCATTTTATTAAATTCAAGTCTAAGACACATTTCGTCTTGAGGCCAAAACTCATGCCACATGTCAAGTGGCATGGCCACCCAGTCAAATTCAAGACAAACAAAATGACGTCACTTTTCCGAATGATGTGGCAATTCCAAGCAAGGACCAATTAAAAGCTGTCACGTGTCCAAAATCACATATCTTGGCCAATCATAAACAACCTTATCACTGATAAGCTATTGATGGCTTACCTGAACCAATCAGAATCAGATAAAAGAGTTCACTTACACTTGGATAGCCTACAATTATAAATACCCACTTTCTGAGAAGATTCAATAAGCGTTGGAGAAAGCATCATCATCAGCTACATAGTTCTTCAAAGGAGTGGTTAATGATATTCTGCATGGAGATCAATCCGAAATGACGAAGTGCCACGCGACATTCCTATCAATCGAGTATTTCTCTAGGAGGTCCAATTCAACCTGCAATTCAAGAAATACGCTACTGAAGGCCCTCGAATTTTGAAGAAGTTTAGAAGAGAAGAATCAAGAGAACAACAAAATTGTACTCTACAAAGAAGTAATTTAACTGGATATGAATTTAGGATGCAAGCATATCTCATTAATGCACCCTGACCTGTACTCAACAACTAGCTAGACTAATTAAGAATTTGAACTCATAATCCAACTGTTAAAGAACTTCTCCACAGACCACAGCCAATACAATACAACCGCTTAGAACAATACTTCCGTCTTTTCCGTTTTCATCCTTTTCTCAAAACCACATACAATAGGGTTGAATTCTATCTAAAATTAGTACTCCCTCATCTCCCATATAAATGGTGCTTTTAGCTTGAGCACATAGTTTAAGAAATCTACTCACACCTAAAAAGTAAGAAGCGTTTTTTACTTACTTACCCTTAATTAAGTACTATCTACTCAACATAGTTTCTTGGTTATATGAAAGCACACTTATATAAATAGGAGTAAATTTGGAAGAAAGCAATTACTGCAATACTTTCTTGATTATGTGATATACCGCTTATTTTGAACCAAAATGAAAAAAATAAAAACACCACTCAATATGAAACAAAGGAAGTATAGTAATTTTCTATCAATATCATTATTAATCTCTTGTTCAATTACCAACATAAGCTTAAACTTTTTACGGCTCTTTATGTTTATTTTTATTAGGCCATAACCAAGGGTTGTGATCCCTTGGTGTGAGAGTTAGGATTCACCCCTATGATGTCCATTCATCCAAAAAGTTAGAGTTATAAGGTGACAGGGATCTTACCTCTAACACAGGGGCGGAGCTAGGTAGAAGCTAGGCCCCTTTGGCGGAAAATACACTTAATATACAAGGTTAATTTTTTTTTTTTTTTTTATGTATATATAGTATATGCTGAATTCCTTTGGCTTCTTCGTATGCTTATTTCTTCATATTTTGAATCCCCTTAGTAAAAATCATGACTCCGCCACTGCTCTAACATACCAGAGATCAACACAAAGACTGTCCAAAAAAGAGAAGAAACGATCAGCCTATACAAAATCCTTTCCTACAAGCATCTCCTTCTTGTTAGAAGGAAATTTCTGTTTATCTAGTTGAATCAAACCTTTAGCCTCTCTAGGGAGTTGCTGATAAGAGGAATAGAAGATTACAATTCCATTAATAGATGACAACTTAGCTAAATAGTCAGTCACTTGGTTGGTTTTTCTAAATTGGTGAGTTTAAGGCTAAATTTCTGTACATCAAACATTGAGAGTGCAATTAAGTTATTTTTCACACTATCAAGTCACTTAAAGTAATAATTTGTAAGAAGTGAAATTGGGAGTGATATCAAAAATAAAATAACTAATTTTCTACATGTTATATTACACAAATTATGTGAATAATTATTAACATTGTCATTAGGTATGAGATAAGGATATTTAATTTATATATATCACTCAGGGATGGAAATACAATATTAGATATGGGTTCGGACAAATACAATAACTTTTTTATATCCTTATTTGTATTAGAAGAATCATTAAATATATGTATAAATATTCTGTAACCTCTGTTCTTTTTGTGATGAAATAAAAGGAAGCACCTCCTTAAGGTGTAAATTACATAAAATAAAAAATAAAAAAAACGAGTTTATATGAATTTGGTGGCAAGTCCAAAACCCACTACTTTAAATTCCAACTCTGCATCAATTAGTCTATTGGCAGTGCATTTACACTTGCAGTGTAGTTTAACCTACTGTTGTAGGTAGTCTCTATTTTTTTGTTTATTGTAGAATATTTTATCCATAATTACTTTATATCTAACTTGATTTGTATAAATATTTTTTATATCAACACATATCCAGTGTGATCCCACAAGTAGAGTCTGGGAAGGATGAGTGCACGCGACCTTACCCCTACCTTGTGTGAGGTAAATATTTCTCGTATCAACAGTGCATTAACTCAAACTCATAAGATAAATTAAACATTTTGAACCATCTACTTTTTTCATTTTCATGATCACCAAAAAACAAAAAGTTGTTGGGAGTGTGAGTGTGTTTATGACATAGAGTGGAAAGAGGTGGAAGAAGAAGTAGCAAAGATCAGATGAAGTTAAACTTGAAAGATGTGAAACGGCCGGAAATTTTTGGAATCTTTTTAGTGGAAAGAGATGGAAGAAGAACAAGGAATGCATGCATGGTGGCAGGTTTTGTAACGTCTCTGCCACGTCCCCCCTTTATTGTCCCTTTTCTTCTTCACTTCATAAAATCTTCTTTTATCTCTCTATCAGATTCTTTCTCTCTTCTCCAGTCTTTTACTACTTCTAATATATTTTTTGACAATTATGGATTACTCTCCAATATCACCACTATATCATCAGCATCAGCAACACCACCACCATCACCACCACCACCGCCATCCATCGAAGAGCCAAAGACTTTAATTGAACAAGATCTCACTGCTCTTAGAGTTTGTTGCCTTCTTAATTTCTTTTGAATTTTCTAAAGCATATATTTGTGTCTACAAGTAATGCTCATGTTTTAACTTCTTCTTATTTGCTTCTTTTAGGAGGCGGCTCTTCACATAATCAACACTCATACACCTGAACAAGCCTCAAGAGTTTTTATGGAGCTAACTCATGCTCGTATATATCCTAGTTCCCTTCTGTTAATCTGTATATGTGTCATCGTTTGTGTTAATATTTAGGGATTTTTACAATCTACAACAGCCCAACAAAGCCAATATAATGAAAACTAACTATGATCTTTATTTTTTTATACACTTGTTATATAATACTGATAGTCTGATACATCAATGATGACCACAAACGACTACGATTAAGCGGGTGACTATTTTTAGCCGCCTAACTAAAAATGTACGATCCCTAAAAACAAGCATAGAAAGATTCAAATTAGTCGGGACTTAAAACATTGTAACAGACAATATAAATAAGCTAACTAGGCTTTGCAAAGAAGATGGTCAGATGGTGAAAATCGATGGGATTATTGCATAAATATTTACATGTTTTGGTTAGATATCCATAATCCATTTGACGTTTAGTTAATCTGTTACTAACAGGACAAGATGACTCTATTTAATTTGAATACCATGAGTCTTAAGTACGAGGAAATTTGATGAGGACTGAACTGTAGTTACATGAAAGAACATGAACCAAAAGTTAACAAGAATAAACCGAAAGAAAAATAGAAATTGACCTAAAAATTAAATGACCAAGTTAATTTTTTCTTTTTTTCTTTTTCCGTAATGAACAAGTTAGTTTGAACTTTGAAGTTCGGTGTTCTAATGAAAGCTCAATTAGTTGTTCTTTCTTGGCTTTTTCTTGATGCATTTAGGTATTTATTATATCAATCACAATAATTTGTTTCTGGTGTTTTTTTTTTTTTTTTCTTTTTCGCTTTTTGGTATAGTGCCTTTTTAATTCTTTATTTTGGTTGTTAGCTCACGTAAAATCTTCATTTGTTTATGATAAGCTACATTTTAAAAAAAAAAAATATTATTTTTTTGTCGAGTTGGTGCAAAATCTTCAGTTTCTTCGAGTACTTGTTCTATATTTATCTATTCTTCCTTCTTTTTAATAAACAAGGTAGGGGATCAAGGACAAATCCACCTTATTCCATTTCGAGGAGCTTACTCGGATGGATGGATTAATTAAAAAAAAAAAAGCCACATATAAAAGATTTTCAAAATTTACCTCTAGAATGTAATGGTCAAGTAAGTCAATTTTGAGGGCCACAGACCACTGATGATTGATTGGGGTCTAAGATTATTAGTATTTGATGTTCTCTTAATAAAATTTCTGAATATGCAAAAAAACATAAATAATACTAGAGTTCACTTTTTGTATACTTTCATTTTTATTTTATAATCCATGCAAATGTTCTACGAATGTGGATATAGAAAATAGTGTAGTATTTTTAGATACAAATTTTATTGTAGTTGACAAGAGAGATACACGTGCAAGACACGTGCCTAGTGATTAGCAATATTGTAATGAAAAAGAAAATTACAAAGTTTAAAAAAAAGTTCTTTAAGAGCCAAATATATAGCAATTCTGTGAATCAAAAATCAAATTTGAAAGGATCATATCGGTGTATTTGTCAATGACTGATAGACCAAATTAACATTTTTATGTCATTTACCTACAGAACATGGCGTACCTCTTTTGTTCCTTTCTGTCATAAATTTGTCCAAGAATAATGCAATATTTTTGCTAAAAGAAGATGATAGATGTAGCTGTCCCAAAAAACAAAAGCAAAGAAAGAAGTTAAAAAAATGAAGATTCGTTCTTAATTACCACAAATTTGTAGCACTGTCTTAAGAGTAGAATACAATAAATGTAATCTAAAGAGTAGAATGACTAGAGTCTAGAGGTTAACTTTTTTATTCTTATATTCTTTATTTTATAACTCAAGCAAATGTTGGAAGAATGTGTATACAGCTAAATATCTAATACTATTAGATGCAATTTTATAATGGCAGATAAGGGATGCACGTGCAAGGTACGTGCCAAGTGATTAGTACTATAGTGAAAGGCCAAAACGAAATGAAAATAATAAGATAGTTGAAGAGCTTATAAACACATAAATTTTATTTGGTGAAATTCATATAGAATTTGAATTATCTCCATGTTCATTTGCGTTGAACGATTAATTTGGACTGCATAATTAAATAAGTTCATTTTATTAAATTCAAATCTAAGATACATTTCATCTTGAGGCTCAGACTCATATGCCACATGTCAAGTGACATGGTATTCCAGTCAAATTCAAGACAAACAAAATGATGTCACGTGTCCGAATGATGTGACAATTCCAAGCAAGGACCAATAAAAAGCTGTCACATGTCCAAAATTACTTTATATCCAACCTGATTTGTATAATTATTTCTTATATCAACAGCATATCGAGTGTGATCCCACAAGAGGAGTCTGGGAAGGGTGGGGCGTGTGCATAACTTACCTCTACCTTGTGTGAGGTAAATTTTTCTCATATCAACAGTACATAAACTCAAACTCATAAGATAAATTCAATTTGGAACCTTCTACCTTTTTCATTTTCATGATCGCCAAACAACAAGTTCATACTAGGAGAGAGAGAGAAAGGAGAAAACAAAAAGTTGTTGGGAGTGTGAGAGTGTTTATGGCATAGAGTGGAAAGAGGTGGAAGAAGAAATAGAAGATCAAATGAAGTTAAACATGAAAGATGAGAAATGGCTGGAAAATTTTGGAATCTTTTTACTTGATTCCAAAGTTAAACGAGGCATGCATGGATGGTGCCAGATTCTGTAACGTTTGCCGCGTCTCCGCTTTATTATTCCTTTTCTTCTTCACTTCATAAAATCTTCTTCTGTCTCCCTTCTTTCTCTCTATCATATTCATTTTTTCTTTCTTCTTCAATCTTGTATATCTAATATAGCTTCTTCACTTCATAAAACTAATACTCTTCTATCTTTAATTTATCTCTTCTCCAATTCTTAGTTCTAATATCTTTTTGAGTACTTTATGGAGTCTCCACCACCATTTTCACCACTAACACCGCCATATTCACTGCTATCAACACCACCACTATCACCGCTATCATCATCACTACCGCTATCAACACCATCACCTAAGGCTGTCAAGTGGGCCGGGCCGGGCCATTTAAACGTGAGCCACAAGGGGCTGGGTCGGGACCGGGCCGGGCCGTAAGTTAAGGGGCCGGGCTGGGGGCCGGGCTTGGAGAGGGAAAAGGGTGTCTGGCCCAGCCCTACCCGGATAGGGGCTACACCTCGGGCTAACCGGGCAGGGTTATAGTTAGTAGGCCGGGCCTTTTTTTTGTTTTTTGTTTTAAAGTTCTAATACAAAAATAGACATTTACATTTACTACTAATAATAAAATTAACATTTACAACTAATGATAAAATTGCTAAATTCAAAAAAAGTTTAGTCGTCGTCAAATTCAAAAAGCTAGCCGTTGTAAATTTAAAAAACTAGTCGTTGCTAATTTTATTTGAACCCCTAAATTTATGAATAACTGCACTTTGGTCATATTTTCAAACTATAAATACCCCTCCATTCTTCTTCATTTTCACACAATTCTTCCACAATTCTCCCTTTATCTAAATTTGCTATTCATGTACATTACTTCACCTCCACCTTCTCCTCGAGTTCGAAGATCAACTTCAAGTGCGGTGTGGATGCATTTTGAGCGAGTAAATGAGGAACATGTTAAATGTCAACATTGTGGCGACATATATCTCCACAAGTCCGGAGCGTCGGGTATTAGCCTATTAGGGGGGTGGGGGTGGGGATGGAGGGGGGTACCGGTGTGTTGCGTAGACACTTGTGAAAATGCATGAAATTGAACTTTGAAGTTTATCTCTTCTTTAAATTTGTCCATCGATGTTAGCCGTTTAATTTGTATGTTTTGAACTTTTGATTTGCAATATTTATTTGTTCAAGTTTGTATGTTTTGAATTTGCAATGTTATCAATTTAAGTTTTAAGTTTTATTTTAAATTATTTATGTAGATGTTGATATGTCTATTTGACTGGACACGGAGTTTAAGAAAGAAGAGAAGACTTTTAAACTTGTGGTGTTCAATGAGTCACATATATTTTGTGTGGCTATAAATCATTGCATAAAGGTAAATTGTTTTCAAATATAGAAAGGGGTCATTCTTTTTATCACGGACTAATAAAGAAATAGGTTCACGTAAATTGAAACGGAGGGAGTATTATATTTGATATAATCTACGTATTCACAGTATATATGACATGCTAATGAAATTTTACTTTTCTTTAAAACTATCACAATCTAATATATACTACATACTGAAAATGTATCAAGGGTATATTTGTTGAGAAAACAAGATTGTCTAGCTTTAAAATACAATTTTAAAGAAAACTAAAGTGCTCCGTAAAAAGAGACTCCTAATTTATTGGGATACAATGTTTTTAAAATACTTATTATTAGTAATAAATGTAGTACTTATCTTTTTTTTTTTTTTATTTATTTGAAGTGGGCCGGTGCCCCGGTGGGCCATCACCCGGGCTACTGGTGGGCCGGGCTGGTGGGCTGTCCACCTTGTCCGGCCCAGCCCCCTAATAAATCCCACCTAGCCCAGCCCCTTACACCTCTTAGTGGGTTTGGGCCGGGCCGATGGTGGGCCGGGTTTACCGGGCCGGGTTCGGGCTGGCCCGACCCACTTGACAGGCTTACCATCACCCTATCATCACCACTACCACTATACTTTATGGAGTCTCCACCACCATCATCGCTATCATCACCACCATTTACGCCTGTTCCATCCGTTTTTTGCCTACAAAACCAAACCTAGCACCTAAGGAAAAAAAACATAATCCGAATAGTAACGAACCAGTAGCTATTTCACCCTCTACAACCATGAAAACGGGCTCTTAAACCTCCATAGCCACCATTAAACATCATGAATACCAGCTGTTAGCACCACCATGACAACCACCTAAAACCTCCATTAAAACAAGCTCTCAACCAGTTTTTTTTTAACCATCTCAATAGCCATGGAAACCAGCTAGTAAGCTAAACCGTCAAGAAAACACCATTTCCAGGTTTTGTAACGTCTGCCACGTCTCCCTTCGTTGTCCCTTTTCTTCTTCACTTCATAAAATCCTTCTACTATCTCTCTTCTTTCTGTCTATCATATTCTCTCTTGCTCCAGTCTTTTACTTCTAATATATCTTCTTCACTTCATAAAACTAATACTCTTCTGAGTACTTTATTATCTCTTCTCCAATTTTTGGTTCTTTTATCTTTTTGAGTACTTCACGGAGTCTCCACCACCATCACTGCCATTTTCACCGCTAACACCGCAATATTCACCGCTATCATCACTACCACTATCACCGCTATCATCATCACCACCACTATCACCACCGCTATCTACACCATCACCACTGCCGTTCATCCAAGAGCCCAAGACTTTAACTCAAGAAGAATTCAATGTCCTTAAGGTACTTTTGATATATATATATATATATATATATATATATATATATATATATATACATTACTTGTAAAATCAATATATATGCTTTAGAAAATTAAAAAAATATTAAGAAAGGCATAAAATCCTTCTACTGTCTCTCTTCTTTCAGTATATCATATTCTCTCTCTCTTCTCCAATCTTTTGCTTCTAATATATCTTCTTCACTTCATAAAACTAATATTCTTCTGAGTATTTTATTATCTCTTCTCCAATTTTAGTTCTTTTATCTTTTTGAGTACTTTACGGAGTCTCCACCACCATCACTCACTACAAGAAATATGATATTTAGCTACGAAAATACTAGCTACGACGCAAAATTCGTCACTAAATGTTCACTTTTTGTGACAAAAGTTCCATTTCGTCCTTAAATACATGAGGCATATATTTTTAGTGACGAAACACAAAAATTCGTAGCAAAGTTTTGTCCCCTAAAATTTCCCTCCAAAAAAAAGCGTTGGCGCCATTTATTGAGTACTATTAGCCACGAATTTAAAGTTATTAGTGACACATTATTTTGTCATTAATGATGTACCCAATTTGTGACAAACTAATTTTCGTCCTAAAACAAGTTAAATTTTTTAGACGAAAAACTTTTGTCCCAAAAATTATGTTGATACATTAGTGACAAATTAAAATTTGTAGTTAACCAGTGTAAACTTTAGCCACCTAATTTTATATTTAATTGTGACTTTAATTTTTGTCACTAATAGTTCGAACAATTAGTGACAATTGTATTATTTGTCTCTGTTCAACTTACAATTTAGTCACAATGCAATTTTGTCACAAAAAATATAAATTTGAAATGGCTACGACTTAAATTTCGTAGTTGAATAGTGCAATTATTGTCTACAAAAAAAAATTGTAGTTATAAAGAAAAAGATTCAGACACATCTCGATCTAAACAAAATAAAAATTAGAGTTTTATCCTTCAATACATATACCCCACAAGCATAATTTTCTTTGAAATACTAGACTATACTACTGACAAGCGACATAACCATATTACATAATAAAAGAGATAAAATGCCTATACGCATATTTTAACTAATATACCACTAAAATTTGGAGACAAAAACTTTTGTCGCAAAAACTATGTTGATACATTAGGGACAAATTAGAATTTGTAGTTAATCATTCCAAACTTTAGGCTAACGAATTTTATATTTAATTGTGCCTTTAATTTTTGTCACTAATAGTTCGAACAATTAGTAACAATTGTATTATTTATCTCTACTCAACCTACAGTTTAGTCACAACGAAATTGTCACAAAAAAATATAATTTTCAAATGGTGACAACTTAAATTTCGTAGTTGAATAGTGCAATTATTGGCTACAAAAAATATGTTGTTATAA
>NC_081351.1:43479490-43506078 GCF_029784015.1 Lycium ferocissimum | reverse complement strand
TTTTAGCAATTAATTTCTAAAACAAATATGAAAGGTAGTTTGCGGTATTTATAGTCTCTTTAGTGACAAAAACACACTATCAACTACTTATAATCTATCCTTTTTATGACAAATATGTTCATTACTAACTCTTGTCGTTTGGGGATGAAAGGAAGATTTGTAGTTTAATAAACTTTATTTAGTGATCTAAAACAAAGTTGTCTTTATATACTTTCAACGCTTTTTAAAGACTAATGATTGTGAAATTTTTTTTGCGTCACACAAGATTTTTGTGGCGTAAATATGACTTATAAGTGGCAAGAAATTATTTATCTACGATAATCGAATTTGTTATGGTATTTATATCATCACCACCATTTTCACCGCTAACACAGCAATATTCACCACTATCATCACCACCAATATCATCACCGGTATCACTGCTATCAACACCACCACTATCAACACCATCACCACTGCCGTTCATCCAAGAGCCCAAGACTTTAACTCATCAAGAAGAATTCAATGTCCTTAAGGTACTTTTGACATATATATATATATGCCTTTCTAAATTTTTTTTAATAGAGCCCAAGACTTTAACTCAAGAAGAATTCAATGTCCTTAAGGTACTTTTGACACACACACACGCACAATATATATATATATATATATATATATATATATATATGCCTTTCTAATTTTTTTTTTAATTTTCTAAAGCATATATATTGAGTTTACGAGTAATGCTGATGTGTTAACTTGTTATTATTTACTTGTTAATTTTAGGAGAGGGTTCCTCACATAATCAACACTCATACACCTGAAGAAGATGCAAGAATTTTTATGGAGGTAATATATATATTGAGTTTACAAGTAATGCTGATGACACACACATACATTGGATCCTTTTTCTTTTTAAAGACGGATGATGTATGTCAATCTGTGTCTTTGTTTGTGTTAACATTTAGGGACTTTTATACTGCACAACAACGCCTAACAAGTCTATATAATGAAAAATGATTTTGATATTTAATTTTTATACACCTGTTATATATTTAGTATATATCAACGACAACCACAAAATTGCTACGATTAAGTGGTGAGTTTTTTTTAGCGTCCTGACTAAAAATGTTAAGATCTCTAAAAACAAGATCGAAATAAGTGGAAGAGATTAAAGAGATAAAGCCATTAACTAATGTTGTAACAATGTAACTAAATAAGTGTTCAGATATATAGTTTAACTAGTGAATTTGCCGCGCTTCGCGCGGTCATAAATGTAAATAAATGAATCTGTAGTACGTATTAATATATTTTTTCGGTTAGGTCCAACACTCCATATATAAACTGGGCCACAAAAACAATTTGAAGGACAAATGTAATTAAGAAACGATACGTATACTTAATAACTTTACATATACAACCATTTAGTAACACTACATTTTTCAGTAAAAGTAATAAGTATTAATAATAATTGAAAAGAAAACATACGATATGATAGAACGTTTTTTTTTCTATTATACTCGAAAATTATAAAAAACTTCCTTCTGTAAATTAATTAATCTTTAAATCATCATATAAATTTCTATGAATAGGGACTTTTAGCATTTCGAGTTTAGATATATTTCAATCATGTCTTTGATTTTCTGTAAATGGAAAGAAGAGAAAATGCTTTTCACTAAACTTCATTTTTCTTATATTATAAATAGTTTGTTAACTTGAACTTATTTTTTGTTTAAATTTGATATTTACTCCATTAAGTAGTTAAAATTTCATATGGGAATAACAAAGGGAGGGATAGCATGACACCAATTTCAGCTACTAATTTTCAAACATGTAATCAAGTTGAGATTACATGGTTGAATCCTCATAATAATATCATAATAATAAATCCTAAAGTGCAGCTGGCCTCTAATCCAACTACTCAAGGGAATATATATATTTAGTCTCCTTCATATCTTTTTATATGTTATCTCACAGGAAATACTTCCCTTAGTTAAGCACTATGCATTATCTACATGATCAACGAAAAGTAGTAAAATAGTTTTTCATGGTGTATCAACAAATTGGCAAAGTAATCAGTGAATTGGATGCTTGCATCCCAAAAAGCCGTGCATTTCTTCGATCCAAAAATTATCAGCTTTGCGGATTCAAAGGCCCATCATATATAGGTGACCTTAGAGATATTTGAGCCAAAATAAAAAAGAAATATATCCCTAAAAAAGAAATATATCCCTAATAAAAAAGAATATGATCAGATGAAGTTAAACATGAAAGATGAGAAACGGCTGGAAAATTTTGGAATATTTTTAGTTGATTCCAATTTCCAATGTTAAACAAGGCATGCATGGATGGTGCTAGGTTTTGTAACGTTTGCCACGTCCCCTCTTTATTGTTCCCTTTCTTCTTCAGTTCATAAAATCTTCTACTATCTTCCTTCTTTCTGTCTATCATATTCATTCTTTCTGTCTTCTCCAATCTTTTATTTCTATATCTTTTTGACAATTATGGATTACTCCCTAATATCACCACTATCATCAGCATCATCAACACCTCCACCATCACCACCGCCATCCGTCGAAGAGCCAAAGACTTTAACTGAACAAGAACTCACTGCTCTTAGGGTGTGTTGCCTTCTTAATATCTTTTGAATTTTCTAAAGCACATATTTTTGTTTAATTAAAGGTAATTCTGATGTTTTAACTCATTGTTATGTGCTTATTTTAGGAGGCGGCTCTTCACAAGAAACAATATTGGATCACTATTAGATTGTTTGGACACAATTTATAACTCAAGGATTGACAAAAACTGAAAACATTTACTCTTGGACGTAATTTATGCCCAAAACAATAAAAGCGTAGGAATCCCATATTTTATAGGTAACAGGAGATAATTGTGAACTTGGTCTGCTAGTTATTGTCAAATATTACTTTACCTTTTAAACACATCTAATTTGATTTTTAGTTCGAAAAATTGCTTTCTGGGGATGTTCAACAAATTACTTTCATCTTGTTTTGGCCTTTTACTATTTTCTTAATCACCATGTACGTACCTTGCACGTGTGAGCTTGATTCACTTCATGTGCCAAACACGTGCAAATGTTATTTTTATTTTAGAGTGACAAGAAATTTGAACCAAGAGCCTGTGTCAACTCTAATAACATGAAATATGCTCCCATCTAATTGGCGAATCAGAGTCCAAATCGAAGCCATGGTAAAAAAGACCCTAAATGAATAACAAAGGAAGAAAATAACTTTAATATTAGATGAAGTTGAATCTTTTGAAGAACTTTCTCCATCGATGCTAGCGTTTTGAACTTTTCATTTGTAATAAGTTAACCGGTCAAGTTTGTATGTTTTGAATTTGCAATGTTATCAATTTAAGTTTGAAGTTTTATTTTAAATTACTTATGTAGTCTTGTATCACATTTCTCAACTTTTTATAATTTTTAGCACTTAAATAGCCGTTGGGAGTCTTCATTCCAACAACATATTCAAGATATACACAAATATACCATTAACATAACAAGATATACACAAATATACCACTTAAATAATTTTTTTTATTTTAAAAAAGTTTCGAAGTGGGCCGGGCCGGGCCCCCGATGGGCCAGAACCCGAGTTGTTGGTGGGCCTGGCTACCGGGCTAAATGCCAAGATGTCAAGCCACCCCCTAATTTTTCCACTAGCCCATTACCACCACCCTTACCAGGTTGGGGCCCGGCCTCGTTATGGGCCGGTTAGGCGGGCACATCCCAAAGCCGACCCGCCCACTCAATTGATGTGCTTAGTTGTAGTAATGAACTTCTTCACATTGTTTATTCTTAATTAGCTTCTTTCATTGTTTTTTGTCCTTGGTGCAACAACTTTTATCTTCTTCGTTTGTCAATACTTTTATGAGCTTTTAACAACAACAACAAAATACATTGGATTACTATTCTTTGGACACAATTTATGACCGGAGGAATTGAAAAAAAAATGAAAATCCGATTCTGAGGAAACTAATAATATTACAAAAGAAAGCCAAGCCAAAGCCAAAGCCAAAAGAAGGATATGATACTGCTGCTAGCAGTGGCGGAGCCAGCCTTCAGCTATGGGTTCGGCCGAACCCAGTAGCTTTTGTCTGAATCATATATTTGTATTAAATTTTTTGTCTAATATGTACAAATTATTAATTAAGAACCCAGTAGCGTTAAAGAATTAGAATCCCGAACCCACAAGCTTCGAATCCTGGCTCCGCCTCTGGCTGCTAGTGATGCTGGAGAAAAGTGAAGGAATTATGAGAGGGGAGTTGGAGCTATTTCCCACTAAATAGAGTGGTAATTATGAGAGGGGAGATGGGTGTTTCTAGGGTAGGTTTGGAATTGCCTTGCAGAGCCTCTACCTAATTCCGATTGGGGGGATTGAGGTGGTGGTAGAAGATGATGGGATGGGATGTCAAGTGGTTTTTTTGTAGATCGATACGCACCGAAGCTGCAGTCATCAACGTACTCATTACCTAAGCCCACTTCAGGGCGGCCGTTGAGATAAGAAAGTTACCATTATAGAAAGTAAATGTTTTTGAGTAAAGGATACTATATAAACACGCTTCAAGTGGAAAGAGAAAATCAAACCACATTAGAGCTTCAATTGAGAAACCTACAGGTCTGTGCTTACTTACAAATAATATAATGACAATAGAAAGTAAAAACATGGTTAACAAATAAGTTATAGAAGCAAATCATGTTTGTCAGGAAAGTTTTAAGAATATGGATATAACTAAAAAAAGTTTGTATTTTGTAGATACAAATTTTGTTATAGTTGACAAGATATTTATATGCGTGCAAGACACGTACTTAATGATTAACAATACAATAAATAGGCAAAATAAAGTGAATAATAAGTAATTTAAAAGAGCCACAATAGCAATTATATGAGTCAAAATAAAATGCATAAAATCTAATTTATTAAAAAGAAAAATATATTTTTAAATACTTAATTATATTATATCTAAACAGATATGATGGTAGGGCAGCCCAGAGCCCATGTGAATATTGTGTGCCTTCCTTGAGTAAATTAGAATATGAGTACCTTTACAATTTAGTTAGTGAATAAAATGCTCGCTAAGTGTAACATCTTCCACGTTCCACGTCCACCTTTATTGTCTTTCTCTTCTCTTTCACTTCATAAAATATACTATTACTAATACTCTTCTACTATCTCCTTTCTTTCTGTTTCTTTTTGATTTATCTCTTCTCCAATTTTTAGTTCTAATATCTTTTTGAGTACTTTATATATGGTGTCTCCACCACTTTCACTGCTATCATCACCATCACTATCACCGCTAACACCGCCAGTATCACCACTGTCATCACCACCACTATTAATGTTATCTTCACCATTATATATCACCGCTGTCACACCCCTTTTCAATCTCGTGATAAATAAGTTTTTATTATAAGGGGTTTTCCATTTGTCGTGACGATTTTAAAAAGGAATTATTTATTTTCAGAGTCATCATTTGAAATTCATTTATGGTGTCCCATAACCTCTCTCTCTCTCTCTCTCTCTCAATTTTAATGAGGATATTTTAGTCTTGAATATCTCTAGAATTATCATAAAAAATCTACATTATTTTCGAAATTCTGTCAAATTATAATCTGATTACATTAACAATCAAAGGAATTATGTAAATAATTAGTGATAATTTCATCCTCTGCATCCAAGAGATTCAAAATTTGTATTGGTCTAACTTGGTCACGTCCTTAGTACTCTTTTTAGGCTTTTCTCACAAGCTTCTTTTGTTTCTCCCAAATCCCAAATAAAAAAGCAACTGAATTTTAAATTATATTTTTCACTTTGTGTTTTAATGCCAAATGTACCCATCCCTGAAGTCGACTTCAAGGATGATCGTGAGAGATAAAAAAGTTATCAGCGTAAAGAGGATATACTTTTGAGTAGAAGACACTATATACCCATGCTTCAAGGGGCACATTATATTAGAGCTTCAATTAAAAAAACTTACATGTATGTACGTGCTTACTTACAAGTCATATAATGACAATAAAAAGTAAAAATATGGTTAACAAAAATGTTATAGAAGCATATCATTTTTGTTAGGATCGTTTTAAGGATATGGTTATAACTAACAAAATTAGCATTTTTTTATACGAATTAATTTTGTTATTGTATAATTGACTAGATTTTTATATACGTGCAAGAACGTGCGTAGTGACTAGAAATATAATGAAAGGGCAAAATAAAGTGAAAAATAAGTAATTTAAAGAGACACAATAGCATTTCTATGAGTAAACATTAAAATGCATACAAGCTAAGTTATCTCAGAGAAAACACATATTTTTAATTACTTAATTTTATTACATCTAAACAAATATGATGATAGGACCGCCCATAGCTCATATGAATGTTGTGTGCCTTCATTGAGTTGTGAGCAAGTTTATAGTTCAGTTGGTGAATAAAATGCTCGTTAAGTATTTGTGACAATCCTTTAATATGTCCTACCTTTCTACTATATATATTTTTCACAAGAATAAAAAGAGTATAAAAAAAAAAAAGATAAAATAAAAACCAAACACAAAAAATTAACGCAAGCACAGTTGGCAAAACTATTTAAATTAAAAGAAACAGTTGGCAAAACTATTTAAATTAAAAGAAACTAAAAGAAAAAACATAAGAAAGACACGTTATGAAGGAGTTGTCAAGCTTTAATTGACCACCTATCTTTACATAAGCAACCAATTTCCTTTCCCTAAGCCAAGCCAATACCATACCTGAAAGTTCTCTCTCTCTCTCTCTCTCTCTTTTTTTTTTTTTTTTTTTTTTTTTTTTTATTGAAGAAAATGAAAAACCAAAAACCACCACTTTCAGAACCCCCAATAAGTTAGAAAGGATTGGTTCCATTAAATTCTCTACCTTCGCTATGAACTCGTCCTTGCTTGGGTTTGTTTCTTTTCTACTTCTTATTTTTTTAATTAATCAAATCTAACACTTTGTAATTTCTTTCTGATCAGTCTATATTTTATAGATGGTCTATTTAACATTCACTTTATTGCAATTAATAATTAAATATGTATAAGTATACGAAATTAAATAAACTATCTTTTTAACAAAAAATTAATTAGTTTGTAACCAAAAAATTACTCAGCTTTTACTAAGTATCAAAAAAATTATTAAGAGAAAACAAAAGAAACACTCTATATGATATTTAGGTAAAGTTAAATGATACTTTAGCTACCACAAAATTATTATTATTATTATTGGTTTCCCACCCGGTGTCCGGCACTCGGATTGGAGCCGCATAGACCCATTCGGGAGGGGGGGGGGGGCGCTCCCTACCAAGGATTTTTTCTTACCCATAACTCGAACCCCAGACCTGCAAGGAGGAGCAACCCCATCTGTTGCACCACATCTTTGATGGTGACAAAATTATTTATCTATTTTATACGTGATGTCACAAAATATAGTTTAATGACTTTGGTTTGCAATAAAATAAGGGTTAGGTGACCATGTCTACGAGATCAACCCCGTTCTTGAGTTGTTTTGGCTTATTGGAAAATACAATACTAACAACTAGCTATCCTTTTAGTATTCTTTTAGGAAGCAGCATTGAGGTGTTTAACCCAATTTCTTGAGAAAAAACCGTGCAGATGCGTTCCAGGTTGAGTGCCAACCCCCATAAAGTATTTTCATTCACACAAAAAAAAAAAAAATCAAAATTTATACAAATTAGAAAAAGTTTGATGATCCATAATTTTAGCTTTTCTACACTGCCAAAACTCCTAAAATTTGGATGAAGAAAGCTCATTTAATTTGAGATTGAATAAACAAGGTGTGACTACTATAAATAATAGATTTAAGATTTTAAACAATTTTATTAGACAAAAAAGAAAAAGGAGACGTGACAAAGTACATGTTGCATTTTATACTCCTAAGAGGACAAATTTGACATTTTGTGGTAATTAAAGACCTAACTTCACATTTTTTTGGCTTGCATCTTTTGTTTTTTGAGATAATTACACTCAGTATCAATTGGGATACCAATGCTACCAAATTTAGCTCATATTTGAGTTTCTTGCCCACAGTAGCCCATCTTCAATTTAAACAAAAATTACTTGTCAAATAATGACCCATTCCCCTCTTCCTCCCTGTCACGACCCAATTCACGAGTCGTGGTGGCACCTACACTATCCCTCCGAGTAGGCGAACCACATTCCCAATAACAAGTTAAATAAGCGGAAAATTAAAGAAGGAGAAGCTATCAAGTCTTAAATACTTATCATTACTAGAAATGTCACGACATCCCCCAAAAATCTGGCCAAAGGGTACAAGAGCGCTAAACATAGTCTGGAATACAAGTCTGAAAATACTCGAAGGCTACATATTATCTGTCGAATATAAAAACAGAATAAAATAAGAAGGTCCTTCAGGGCCACGGATGGCCGAGTAGCTTACCCTGAATGACCGAAAGATGTCACCTTCCATTACGTATCGACCAGAGGCGTAGAACCGGAGCTCGGATCGTACTCGCACTCAACAAAAGTGCGGCAAGAGTAGTATCGCACAACACTAGTACCGGTAAGCATCATAGACCGACAATGATTAGATAACGCATGAAGAAATGGAAACTAACAAGTAGCACATAGAGCAAACAGGCATGGTCACGTATCGTATACGAGTAAAGTGCAAAGGAATCATGAAATCAACCAAGACAGATATAGTTCACCAAATGATCAGTCACATGTATAAGTGGATGAATGCAATGCAATGCAACAATCACCTTTCTCACTCCACTCTCGTACACACATGCTAAGGGCAATTAAAGCCATGACCCATGGGGGACCCGCGAAGTCCATGTACCACTCGTGCTCTCCGGTAGAAACCTCGGAGGCTATCAATCGCTCTCAATCTCCGACAAGGACCTCGGAGTCTCTCTGTCACTCTCAATCTCCGGCAAAGACCTCGGAGTCTCTCTGTCACTCTCAATCTCCGGTAAAGACCTCGGAGTCTCTCAATCACTCACCTTACCAATCATCACAACAATAAATATGGAAAGCATGCCATGCATGATATCAGTCTCAACAATATCACCAATATAAATCAACAAGTACAAGTCATATTACTGTCCACTGTTCAATTATCAATATTACCATTCCTTTTCATGTGATGAGTGAACTAGTATGTGACGGAGATACAAACAAGTGATAATCACAAAAATAACACATTTGGCGACAAGCCCACATAACAGCTGACAAAACCAACCTAATTGGAATTCACCTCCACTTCATGCCTGAAGGCCTAACATGCTGTCCCCGTCACTTTCTACAACTACATACGATTCTCTAATCAGAGTCTAACTAAAGTAGACCGTAACCTACCTCAATGCCGAACGGGTGCCATGAACAATCAAACTAATGCCTTCCCTTTGCGTAGAGCCTCTGAACGATCAAAATCTATAAAATATGCGATCTACGTTAGAATACGAATCTAAGGACACCCATATTGCTATATTTATATTCGAAACCCAAAAACGCACCCCAAAAAGTGGCCTTGGGCCCATAAGGGCAAGATTGGAATTTTATTGAAAAATTATTTCACCCATTATCTAAGGATCATATATTTTAAAATTGGTCAATTTCATCCATAAATGGACTCTCAAATCATTAATTCTCCTTTCTTAGGACTAGGACTCGAAACCTTGAATTACCCCAAAATCTTAACTTAGAATTAAAATCTAGCTTCCCACATCTCAATTACCATGAATTTAAAGGTGACAATACCTCCCAAAGAGAAAACATAGCAAATAAATCACATAATCTCATATTTCCATCATCGTGTTCCCGGATTGGTAATTATCACCCATATAAAAGACTACGAACCCAAGATGAAATTTAGAAACTTGACATGGACAATAATTGCTCCCACGTTGGAATGTCACTATGTTACCTAAAGTCAAAAGTCATGGTTTTATAACTTTATCTAAATACATTCTTTTCTAGTTGTTTATGATTATTAACCAATGAAAGATGTCCACAAAATTTGTATTCTAGCTCTAAAGAAATCAAAAGCGACAACGAGCCTCATACATTACTGATTGAAACTTATTTCATCTCACCAACAAATGTTATAAAAATCTATGACAAGAGATATGTCTGAAACAATAAATCAAAGGTCCAATACTAGTGCTCTAACAAGTCTAAAACTTGTTGTTTCAACGCACTGCTAATTCTTCTAACGTGAGCAGCCTTCTTTTTTTTCTTTTCGTGCAATGGATTAATATGCAAGCCAATAATTTTTTTTTCACCCTAATACATCTACTATTCTAATATGTAGTACGGAAATAAATGGGCCTAGCCCACCACTCTTATAAATTATCCAAATTACTTAGTCACCCAACTAACACATAATAGTATAAATTAGGCTCACTAGCCACTTAATTAATTCTCCAACTCATACCTTATATGAGTGCAAATAAAATTCCTATGAATAAACTATTCACACGCATTAAATAGATATATTCTAAAATTTACCCGTTAATTAAATCATCATGCCACCAATTCCCCCAAGTCAAGAATACCATTTTAAAGTACGAAAGCGAGACCGAAAGCGAGACCAAAGGTGCTAAACGACCAAATGGGTCGTTACACTCCCCCTCTCTCCACTGCCTCCTTCTTTTTCGTTTTTTTAAATTTTTTTTTTGGAGTTCGCCACTGCCTCCTTTTTTTTTAAATTTTAATTTTAATTTTTTAAATTTTTTATTATTTTTTTGTTTTTTATTTTATTTTTTATTTTTTTTAATTTCCCATCTCCCTCTGTCACGCCGGATCTTTAATTTTTTTTTATTTCCCCTCTCCCTCTGTCACGGCGGATCTTTGATGTTTGAACAGTTGGTTCTGGTGGTGGTGTTGGAGTTCGTCGGAGAACGAAACTCCGGCGATGACTGTATATGGGTGTATATGAGTGTATAATATTGTATGTCGGTGTATATGGGTGTATACGCCGGAGAACGGAACTCCGGCTATGACTATATATGGGCGTATATGAGTGTATATGGGTGTATATGGATATATGGGTTATAATATTGTATAATATTGTATATGGGTGTATTATATTGTATAAGAGTGTATATGGATATATGAGTTATAATATTGTATAATATTGTATATGGGTGTATAATATTGTATATGAATGTACATGGGTGTATAATATTGCATACGGGTGTATATGGGTGTATATGGATATAAGAGTTATAATATTGTATATGGGTGTATAATATTTGTATATAGGTGTATATGAATGTATATGGGTATATGAATTATAATTTTTGTACAATATTGTATATGAGTGCATAATATTGTATATGAGTATATGGATTATAATGTTGTATAATATTGTATATGGGTGTATATGGGTATATGAATTATAATACTCTACTAAATTTTTTTTTTTTTTAAAAATAATAATAAAAACATTTACAAAAAAATAAAAAAGGAGGCAGTGGCGAACTCCAAAAAAAAAATTAAAAAAATTAAAAAAATTAAAAATAAAATAAAAATTAAAAAAATTAAAAAAATAAAAAACGAAAAAGAAGGAGGCAATGGAGAGAGAGGGGAGTTTTGGGTTAGAGCTTTGCAATGTAAGTTTTGAGCTATTTTTTTGCAATGTAAGTGACCCAATCATATATTTATGAAATTTCCCCTGATTTGGGAACTTTACTTCAAGAAACAGTCCTGCTTGTTGAGCCAACAGATATACTAAGCATGCCCTTTATTAAGCTCTTCCTTGTTGTTTTCTGTTCTTTAATTCCCAATCCTCTAACACTTGCCTTTTGGCCTCCTAAGATTCAGCATGCTCATTAATATCCCCTATCTCTTCCCTTGACCATCTGGATAATCTCGTGCCCAACCTTTTCAATTTATGTTTTAATCTCCACATAGGGTTCCTAGCTATTTCTTGGTTCCAATCATTGCTAACAATGTCCATAAAGTCATGTTGAGAAGTCCAAGAATTTGAAATACTTCATTCTTGTAGTTTTTTCATTATCACACTTCAGAAGCATTGGCCTATGATCTGATCCTGTTCTTGGGAGGTGTGTCACGGTGTTAGAGATGAAATTTTGAGCCCATTGGTCATTTATAAATACCCTATCCAACCTTTTCCAAATTCTCTTGCTTGGCCTCCAATTACTGCACCAGGTGAATTTTGATCCAGAGTATCCAATATCTACCATCCCACATGAGTCGATGCATTCAGAAAAATCAAAACTTTCCCTATTTCTGAAAACCAAGTTCCACCCCCTACCCCCGCCACCATCCTATCCTCCATTTAAAAAAAAAAAAAAAACAGACAATTTATCCGATCTTGTAGAAATGAGAAAAGTTTGATGATCCATAATTTTCGACATCTACACCACCAAGGCCCTTAAGTTTTGGATCAAGAATTAGAAAGATTATATTTTTGACATTGAATAAATATAAATCATAGAAAAAACAAAACTGACTACTTTAAGAGAATGATCAGTTTCAAGTAGTTGAACTATGTTATCCGTCAAAAAAGAAAAAGGCTCTGAGATGTTACAAAGGTACTAGTCTAATGCAACTCTTAAGAGGACAAATCAAGGTTTGTTGTAAAAACAGAATTTCTTCACACTATTTCTTCTTAATTAGCTGCTTTCAGTGTTTTTTGTCATTGGTGCAACAACTTTTATCTTCTTCGTTTGTCACTACTTTTATGAGCTGTTAACAACAAGAACAAAAAACATTGGATTACTACTCTTTGGACACAATTTATGACCGAAGGAATTGAAAAAAAATTGAAAATCAGTTAAGAGGAAGCTAATAATATTACAGGAGAAAGCCAAGCCAAAGCCAAAAGAAGGATATGATATTACAGCTAGTGCTGCTGGAAAAAAGTGAAAGAATTATGAAAGGGGAGATGGAGCTATTTCCCACTAAATATAGTGGTAATTATGAGAGGGGAGATGGGTGTTTCTAGGGTAGGTTTGGAATTGCCTTGAAGAGCCTCTACCTAATTCCGATTGGGATTGAGTTGGTGGTAGAAGATGATAGGAATGGGATACACACCTAAACTGCAGTCGTCAACGTACTCATTACCTAAGCCCACTTCAGCGCGACCATTGAGATAAGAAAGTTACCATTGTAGAAAGCTAATGTTTTTGAGTAGAGGATACTATATAAACACGCTTCAAGTGGAAAGAGAAAATCAAACCACATTAGAGCTTCAATTGAGAAACCTACAGGTCTGTGCTTACTTACAAATAATATAATGACAATAGAAAGTAAAAACATGGTTAACAAATAAGTTATAGAAGCAAATCATGTTTGTCAGGAAAGTTTTAAGAATATGGATATAACTAAAAAAAGTTTGTATTTTGTAGATACAAATTTTGTTATAGTTGACAAGATATTTATATGCGTGCAAGACACGTACTTAATGATTAACAATACAATAAATAGGCAAAATAAAGTGAATAATAAGTAATTTAAAAGAGCCACAATAGCAATTATATGAGTCAAAATAAAATGCATAAAATCTAATTTATTAAAAAGAAAAAATATATTTTTAAATACTTAATTATATTATATCTAAACAGATATGATGGTAGGGCAGCCCAGAGCCCATGTGAATATTGTGTGCCTTCATTGAGTAAATTAGATTATGAGTACCTTTACAATTTAGTTAGTGAATAAAATGCTCGTTAAGTGTAACGTCTTCCACATCCACCTTTATTGTCTTTCTCTTCTCTTTCACTTTATAAAATATACTATTACTAATACTGTTCTACTATCTCCTTTCTTTCTGTTTCTTTTTTATTTATCTCTTCTCTAGTTTTTAGTTCTAATATATTTTTGAGTACTTTATATAGGAGTCTCTACCACTTTCACCGCTGATCATCACCACCACTATCACCGCTAACACCGCCAGCATCACCGCTATCATCACTGCCACTATCAACGCAATCGTCACCAGTATCACCATTGTCACACCCCTTTTTCATCTCATGATAAACGAGTTTTCTATTATAAGGAGTTTCCTATTTGAAGTGACGATTTTAAAAAAGGATTATTTATTTACAGAGTCACCATTTAAAATTGATTTATGGTGTCCCATAACCTCTCTTTAAGCAAAACAAATAGCTTGCTCTCTCTCTCTCTCTCTCTCTCTCAATTTTAATGAGGATATTTTAGTCTTGAATATCTCTAGAATTATCATAAAAAATCTACATTATTTTTGAAATTCTGCCAAATTATAATCTGATTACATTAACAATCAAAGGAATTATGTAAATAATTAGTGATGATTTCATCCTCTGCATCTAAGAGATTCAAAATTCCAATTTAAATTCAAAATTTGTATTGGTCTAACTTGGTCACTTCCTTAGTACTCTTTCAAGGCTTTTCTCACAAGCTTCTTTTGTTTCTCCCAGGTCCCAAATAAAAAAGTAACTGAATTTTAAATTATATTTTTCGCTTTGTGTTTTAATGCCAAATGTACCCATCCCTGAAGTCCACTTCAAGGATGATCGTGAGAGATAAGAAAGTTATCAGCATAAAGAGGATATACTTTTTGAGTAGAAGATACTATATAAGCATGCTTCAAGGGGCACATTATATTAGAGCTTCAATTAAAAAATCTACATGTACGTGCTTACTTACAAGTAAAAAGTAAAAATATGGATAACAAAAATGCTATAGAAGCATATCATATTTGTTAGGATCGTTTTAAGAATATGGATAAAACTAAGCAAAATTAGCATTTTTTTATATGAATTAATTTTATTATTGTATAATTGACTAGATTTTTATATAAATGCAAGAACGTGCGTAGTGACTAGAAATATAATGAAAGGGCAAAATAAAGTGAAAAATAAGTAATTTAAAGAGACACAATAGCATTTCTATGAGTAAAAATTAAAATGCATACAAGTTAAGTTATCTCAGAGAAAACACATATTTTTAATTACTTAATTTTATTATATCTAAACAAATATGATGATAGGACCGCCCATAGCTCATATGAATGTTGTGTGCCTTCATTGAGTTGTGAGCAAGTTTATAGTTCAGTTGGTGAATAAAATGCTTGTTAAGTACTTGTGACAATCCTTTAATATGTCCTACCTTTCTACTATATATATATTTTTCACAAGAATAAAAAGAGTAAAAAAAAAAAAAAAAAAGATAAAATAAAAACCAAACACAAAAAATTAACGCAAGCACAGTTGGCAAAACTATTTAAATTAAAAGAAACTAAAAGAAAAAACATAAGAAAGACACGTTATGAAGGAGTTGTCAAGCTTTAATTGAGCCCGGAGCCAAAATGGCTTAATTTTACAGCCAATATACAAAAATGGCATGCCTTTTTTTTTTTTACCAAAATGGGTATTTCAATAACCAACGAAATACCCGTTCTCTCTCTCTCTCTCTCTCTCAAATAATTTTTTTTTTTTTTTGGTGCATTTCGAAAATGGAAAATCAAAAATCGCATTTTTTTTTTTTTTTATTTCGATAGAAAAACGGTAAAAAAATAAAAATATTTTTGGCCTATTTCAGTTGGACTACCAACGAAATAGGATAGAAAATATTTTTATTTTTTTCTCTATTTCTCTATGAACTTGCCCTTGCTTAGGATAAATTTTTTTTTTTTTTAATTTCGTTTTTTCTAGCCAAATTGTTTTTAATTAAATAAAAAAAATAAAATTTAATGCTATTTCTTTCACGAAATGCAACCAAATTAAAAAAAAATTATATTACCCTATTTCATTTTTGTATATATATATATATATATATATATATTTCATTCATGTACCAATTAAATAGGATGAATATATATATATTTTTGTGTTTCATTTATAATAAACATTTATATATTCACGAAATAAAAAAAAAATCTTATTTCGTTTTTTAATAAACGAAAAAAAAAACTAGTTGTAAAGTCAAGACATAACTTTATTTTAAATATAAATATAATTCTAAAAAATATAGGAAGAAAAACTAGTTAAATGAAACTTTAGATGGTCATAACTTTGCGCTCGGATTTTATTATTTTTTTTTTGATTTTGGGTATTTTTCCGAGATCTATGCACACAAACTGCCGTGAAGGCGGTTTGGAGCCGATTTTTTTAAAAAAACGCCTTTTATCACATTCAATTTCAATTTTTCCCCAAATTAGCGTGAAATTTTCAGTTTTATTTACTTATAAGATGATGATACGCAATAGATTTCAACGTAAAAATCCAGGGGTAATGTATCTATGAATGTCAATTTCACTTCTGCGGTTTCAATTTTTTAAAATAAAATTAATTTTCTCGATATATAAAGTTGACTAAAATAACCTTACGTCACTAAGTTTTTTGAAAAATATATTTAAAAAAATTAAAAAATGGCTTTTAATCAATTTGGAATATATATATATATATATAAAAAAATCAATTTCAAAAATATATAAAAAAACTGTTTGTTTTTTTTATATTTCGTGGATTGTTCCACGAAATGCAAAATAAAAAATAAAAAAAAACATATTTAAGTGGATTGTTCCCACGGAAAAAAAAAAAAAAAAAAAAACAGTTTTAAATTAAAAAATAAAACAGTTTCGTTAATATAAATAAAACTGTTTTTTTTTTTTCATTTTGTGGAACAATCCACGAAATATGTTTTTATTTTTTTATTTTGCATTTCGTGGAACAATCCATGAAATGCGTTCATTGGTACATGAATGAAATATATATATATATATATATATATATATATATATATATATATATATGTATTCCTATTTCATTTTTATATAAACGAAATGAAAATAAAATTATTTTCCTATTTCGTTTTTTAATACAAAATGAAATAGGGTAATATAATTTTTTTTTTTAATTTGGTTGCATTTCGTGAAATGCTTAACGAACTAGCATTAATTTTTTTTTTTTTTTATTTGGCTAACAATTTGGCTAGAAAAAACGAAATTAAAAAAAAAAGATTTTTATCCTATTTCTTGGTATCCAAAAATAGGCCAAAAATATTTTTATTTTTTTACTTTTTTTCTATAACCGAAATAAAAAAAAAAAAAAAAATTTAATGCTATTTCGTTGACAAAGTGCACCAAAATTTAAAAAAAAAAAATTATTTAACTGATAATTCTTGAACGAGGAAGCGGGTATTTTAATTTGATCATTTTGTGGTAATTTTGGTAAAAAAAAAAAAAAAAAAAGGCATGCCATTTTTGTATATTGGCTGTAAAATTAAGCCATTTTGGCTCCGGGCTCAGCTTTAATTGACCACCTATCTTTACATAAGCAACCAATTTCCTTTCCCTAAGCCAAGCCAATACCATATATACCTGAAAGTTCTCTCTCTCTCATTTTTTTTTTTTTTGATTGAAGAAAATGGAAAATCAAAAACCACCACTTTCAGAACCCCCCATAAGTTAGAAAGGATTGGTTCCATTAAATTCTCTGCCTTCTCTATGAACTCGTCCTTGCTTGCGTTTGTTTCTTTTCTACTTCTTATTTTTTTAATTAATCAAATTTAACACTTTGTAATTTCTTTCTGATCAGTCTATATTTTATAGATGGTCTATTTAACATTCACTTTATTGCAATTAATAATTAAATAATGTATAAGTATACGAAATTAAATAAACTATCTTTGTAACAAAAAATTACTCAGCTTTGACTAAGTATCAAAAAAATTATTAAGAGAAAACAAAAGAAACACTCTATATGATATTTAGGTTAAGTTAAATGATACTTTAGTTACTACAAAATTATTATTATTACTATTGGTTTCCCACCTGGTGTCCTCGGATTGGAGCCATAGACCCATTTGGAGGGGGGGGGGGGGGAGGGCGCTCCCTGGATTTTTCTATCCACAACTCGAACCCAAGACCTTTGGTTACGGAAAATTTGACCACATCTTTGATGGTAACAAAATTATTTAGTGATTTTATACGTGATGTCACAAAATATAGTTTAATGACTTTGGTTTGCAATAAAATAAGGGTTAGGTGACCATGTCTATGAGATCAACCCCGTTCTTGAGTTATTTAAAGCTAGACAATCTTGTTTTCTCAACAAATATACCTTTGATACATTTTCGCTAGAGTATATATTAGATTGTGATAGTTTATCTCAATACCTTTGATAAATCATTAGTTCAATTTCAGTTTTACAATTCTACGTGTCCACCCCAAATAGGCTAATACCCGACAGCTCCGGACTTGTGGAGATGTATGTCACCACAATGTTGACATTTAACATGTTCCTCGTTAAAAATGCATCCAAACAAGGTGATCTTCGAACGAAGAGGTGAATAATGTACACTAGTTGAATAACAAATTTAGATAAAGAGAGAAAAGAATTGTGTGAAAATGAAGAAGAATGGAGGGGTATTTATAGTTTGAAAATATGACTAAAGTGGTGTTATTCATAAATTTAGGGGTTCAAATTAAAATAGCAACGACTAGTTTTTAAATTTACAACGGCTTGACTTTTTTGAATTTATGACTAAACTTTTTTTTTAATAGCAATTTTATCATTAGATGTAAATGTTAATTTTATTATTATTAGTAAATGTAAATGTCTATTTTTGTATTAGAACTTAAAAAAAAAAAAAAAAAAGCCCGGCCTACTAACTATAACCAACACAAACAAAGTCCGGCCCCTAAATTATTTAAGTTAAAAGATGTTTAAATATGGCCCGGCCCACTTGACACCCTTAGCCAAAAATCCTAAATTTGGATGAAGAAAGCTCATTTAATTTGAAATTGAATAAACAAGATGTGACTACTAGAAATAATAGATTTAAGATTTTAAACAATTTTATCAGATAAAAAAGAAAAAGGAGACGTGACAAAGTACATGTTGCATTTTATACTCTTAAGAGGACAAATTTGACATTTTGTGGTAACTAAAGACCCAACTTCACATTTTTTTGGATTGTATCTTTTGTTTTTTGTTTTTTGGCGTAACTACTACGACTATCTTCTTTTATGAGCTTTTAACAAGAAACAATATGGGATCACTACTCTTGAATGTAACTTATGCCCAAAACAATAAAAGCATAGGAATCCCATATTTTATAGGTAACAGGAGAAAATTTGTGAACTTGGTCTACTAGTTATTGTCAAATATTAATTTTACCTTGTAAACACATATAATTTGATTTTTAGTTCACAGAATTGCTTTTTGGGGATCTTCAACTAATTATTTTCACCTTGTTTGGCTTTTTTTTAATTTTACTAATCACCATGTACGTACCTTGCACGTGTGAGCTTGATTCCTTTCATGTGCAAACATGTGCAATTGTTCTTTATAATTTAGAGTTACGGTAAAATTTGAACCAATAGCTTGTGCCAACTCTGATAAAAAAAGACCCTAAATGAATAACAAAGGAAGAAAATAACTCTAATATTAGATGGATTTGAATCATTTGAAGAAAAATAACTCTAATATTAGATGAAGTTCAATCTTTGTCAACTCCTTCAGTTATATATTGTGTCCAAAAGAGTAATTCAATGTTGGTTTTTATTAAAAGGTCATAAAACAAGAAGTGACAACGAAGATAATAGAAATAGTTGCACCAACGGCAAAAGAACAAAGAAAAAAGTTAATTAATAAAAGAAGAAAAGGTGAAGAAGTTGGTTCTTAATCACAAATCTTATGTTTTTCCTCTTAAGAGTTGCTTGCCAATTTCAGTTGTCTGCCTTTATACTCTTTATATTTTTCACAAGAAAAAATAGGTGAGTAAAAGAATATTAAAACAAGAAACAAAAACAAAAACCAACGCAAACAAAGTCAAAATTATTTAAGTTAAAAGATAAATATGTAGAACGACACATTAGATAGTGTTTGTCATGCTGTAATTGAGCATTGATCATTATATAAGCAACCATTTTCTTCACTACACCAAGCCAACAACATTACTTTTCTCTAAACAAACTATATTTCTCTGTAAGGTTTTCCTTTGAATTCCAGAAAATGGAAAATCAAAAACTACCTCTCCCAGGTAGCTCCAGTGTGTTAGAAAGGATTGGTTCCATTAAACCTTCTGCCTTCTTTGATGAACTTGTCCTTGCCAGGGTAAGGCTGTTTCCTTTCGACTTCTTTTGTTTTTCACTTTGTAGCTTCTTTTCACATTTTTTTTTTGGGGATTGATTTTAATAGATAGTCACTTAACTTCTATTTTACTGCATAAAAATCACCAAATTATTTTTCTAACAAAAAAATATTAATTTTTATCGAAGTATGTATAACAAAGTCACTAAACTATTTTTTGTAACAAAAAAGTCACTCAGCTTTGCTTAGAAATCATAAATAATTATTTTGAAGAAATAAAAGAAAAAATTTATATGATAGTTAGGTAAAGCTCATTAACTGTTTTATTAGAAATAAATTCTTAGTAACATTTTTTTTTGTACTTAAACCAAAACTGATTGATTTTTATGTTAAAAATATAGCTTACTAGTGTAATAATTATATGTTAAGTGACCATATCTATGAAATTAGATTCATTATTCTTTAGTTATTTTGGCTTATTTGTTAATAATTACTAACAACTATTTCTTTTCAGGAAGCAACACTGAGGTCTTTAATCCAGTTTCTTGAGAAAAACTAGTGTCTTGAGAAAAACTGTGAGGATGCATAGGCTGAAGAAAAGCTGGGATGTCTACCTTACAGAAATAGGAAAGTTTTGATTTTTCTGAATGCATGGACTCATGTGGGATGGTGGATATTGGATACTCTGGATCAAAATTCAGCTGGTGCAATAATTGGAGGTCAAGCAAGAGGATTTGGAAAAGGTTGGATAGGGTATTTATAAATGACCAATGGGCTCAAAGTTTGTAACGTCGTCAGCGACGTACCCTCTTTATTGTCCCTTTCTTCTTCAGTTCATAAAATCTTCTATCTCCCTTCTTTCTCTCTATCATATTCATTTTTGCTCTCTTCTCCAATCTTTTATTTGTAATATATCTTCTTCACTTCATAAAACTAATACTCTTCCGTCTCTTTAATTTATCTCTTCTCCAATTCTTAATTCTAATATCTTTTTGAGTAATTTATGGAGTCTCCACCACCATCACCACCATTTTCATCGCTAACACCTCCATATTCACTGCTATCAACATTGCCACTATCACCGCTGTCATCGCCACCACTATCATAGCTATCATCATCACTACCACTATCACCACCGCTATCAACACTATCACCACTGCTGTTCATCGAAGAGCCAAAGACTTTAACTCAAGAAGAATTCAATGCTCTTAAGGTACTTTTGATATATATGTATATATAATATATATTCTTTTGAATTTTCTAAAGCATATATATTGAGTTTACAAGTAATGCTGATGTGTTAACTTGTTATTTACTTGTTAATTTTAGGAGAGGGTTCTTCACGTAATCAACACACATACACCTGTTCCATCCGTTTTTTGGCTACAAAACCAAACCTAGCACCTAAGGAGAAAAAAACATAATCCAAAAAGCAACGAACCAGTAGCTCTTTAACCCTCTACAACCATGAAAACAGGCTCTTAAACCTCCATAGCCACCATTAAACATCATGAAAACCAGTTGTTAGCACCACCATGACAAACACCTAAAACCTCCATTAAAACAAGCTTTCAACCACTTTTTTTTAACCATCTCAATAGCCGTGGAAACCAGCTAGCAAGCTAAACCGTCGAGAAACCACCATTTCCAGGTTTTGTAACGTCTGCCACATCTCCCTTCGTTATCCCTTTTCTTCTTCACTTCATAAAATCCTTCTACTATCTCTCTTCTTTCTGTCTATCATATTCTTTCTCTCTTCTCCAATCTTTTACTTCTAATATATCTTCTTCACTTCATAAAACTAATATTCTTCTGAGTACTTTATTATCTCTTCTCCAATTTTTAGTTCATTTATCTTTTTGAATACTTTATGGAGTCTCCACCACCATCACTACTATCATCACCACCATTTTCACCGCCAACACAGCAATATTCAACGCTATCATCACCACCACTATCATCACCAGTATCACTGGTATCATCACCATCACTATCACCGCTATCATCATCACCACCACTATCACCATTGCCGTTCATCCAAGTGCCCAAGACTTTAACTCAAGAAGAATTCAATGTCCTTATGGTACTTTTGATATATATATATATATATATATATATATACATATATATTTATGCCTTTCTTAATTTATTTTTTTAAGAATTTATAACTTAAAAAAATATAACTATTAATTATACATACATATAACCTTGTTTGGACACAATTTATAACTCAAGGATTGACAAAAAAACTGAAAACATTTACTCTTGGACGTAATTTATGCCCAAAACAATCAAAGCGTAGGAATCCCATATTTTATAGGTAACAGGAGATAATTGTGGACTTGTTGTGCTAGTTATTGTCAAATATTACTTTACCTTGTAAACACATCTAATTTGATTTTTAGTTCGAAGAATTGCTTTTTGGGGATGTTCAACAAATTATTTTCACCTTGTTTTGGCCTTTTACTATTTTTCTAATCTCCATCTACGTACCTTGCACGTGTGAGCTTTATTCTTTTCATGTGCCAAACACGTGCAGATGTTCTTTTTATTTTAGAGTGACAGTAAAATTTGAACCAAGAACTTGTGCCAACTTCGATAACATGAAATATTCTCCCATCTAATTGATGAATCAGAGTCCAAATCGAAACCATGATAAAAAAAAAAATACCCTAAATGAATAACAAAGGAAGAAAATAACTCTAATATTAGATGGAGTTTAATCTTTTGTAGAGAAATAACTCTAATATTAGATGAAGTTCAATCTTTGTCAACTCCTTCAGCTATAAATTGTGTCCAAAAGAGTAATTCAATGTTTTTTTTTTTTTGGTTAAAAGCTCATAAAACAAGAAGTGACAATGAAGAGGATACAAATAGTTGCACCAACGGAAAAAGAAAAAAGAAAAAAGCTAATTAATAAAAGAAAAAAAGTGAAGAAGTTGGTTCTTAACCACAAATCTTATGTTTTTCCTCTTTAAGAGTTGTGGCCAATTTCAGTTGCCTACCTTTGTACTATATATATTTTTCACAAGAAAAAATATGAGGGTAAAAGAAGAGTAAAACAAGAAACCAGAAACAAAATCAACACAAAGAAAGTTGGCAAAACTGTTTAAGTTAAAAGATAAATATGCAGAACGACACGTTAGATAGTGTTTGTCAAGCTGTAATTGAGCATTGATCATTATATAAACAACCATTTTCTTCAATAAGCCAAGCCAACAACATTACATTTCTCTAACAAACAATAGTTCTCTCTAAGTTTTTTTTTTTCAAAACTACCTCTCCCAGGTAGCTCCAGTAAGTTAGAAAGGATTGGTTCCATTAAACCTTCTACCTTCTCTGATGAACTCATCCTTTCTAGGGTAAGGTCGTTTCCTTTCTACTTCTTTTGTTTTTAACTTTGTAATTTCTTTCTCACATTTTTTTTGGGATTGATTTCATAGATGGTCACTTAAGTTTTATTTTACTGCATAAAAATCACCAAATTAGTTTTCTAACGAAAAAATATTCAATTTATCGATGTATAACAAAGTCACTAAAGTAGTTTTTGTAACAAAAAGTCACTCAGCTTTGCTTAAAATCATAAATAATTATTTTGAAGAAATAAAAGAATTTTTTTATGTTATACTTAGGTAAAGTTCATTAACTTTTTTATTAGAAATAAATTCATAGTAACATTCTGTTATACCTAAATCAAAATTGATTTATTTTTATGTTACAAAATATAGCATACTGGTGCAATAATTACAAGTTAAGTGACCATATCTATGAAATCAGCTTCATTATTCTTTAGTTATTCTGGCTTATTTGTTAATAAAATAATAACAGCTATTTCTTTTCAGGAAGCAACATTTTTTTTTTTCATCAATCTCTCCCATCTCTATCACTAGAGCATGGCAGCATATTATATATATATATATATATATATATATATATATATATATATATATATATATATATATATATATAAAATTGCAAAGGAGCAAAGGAGTAGATCTCCCTGCACCTACTTAGAGTGGAGCATGCTCCATATCATCAAATAAGTAGGATTTCCTTCTAAGCTTACAAAAGAGCCATCTTAGGCTGAGAGGTTGCTACCAACCTCTCCTATACAGAGATTTATCACCTATTAAGGAACATCAAAATTATATAGCCTATACATTTGTCTATCTAAGCAAAAGGCATTTCGATGAGTCTTCATTCTGAAAGAAGGTAATTGCATTCTATCTACATTGATAGCTCCCCTGATCTCTCTCGGAATGTTCTGTATATTTGTTTCAAATATATCTCTACTGCATTGTAAACCCCAGTTAGCCAATAAATCCGCAACTTTGTTTCCTTCTCTGAAGCAATGGTGAATTGACCAGCCTTCCAGTTGGGACAAAGATCCCTCGAATGTTGTTGATGATGCCCCATAGCTCCCATGGAACATCTTTCTTCCTAGAAATCCAGTCCATTAGAAGCATAGAATCGCATTCTATATCGATTTTCTTTATTCCATTCCTATTACACCACTCAATCCCCATCTTCAAAGCCATGGCCTCTGCCTTGTTATTAGTCATACATCCAAAAGGCATGGCAAATATGTTCACCATATGGCCCCTATCATTTCTCATTATTCCACCTCCTGCACTCATTCCTGGGTTTCCTTTAGAGCACCCATCAGTATTCAGCTTTATGTATCCAGTTTTGGGAGGATTCCATTTTACAGGGATAGCGGTGATATACTCCTTAGCAAACTCCATCACTTTTTGAAAAGTTTCCCAATCAAGCAAAGGAGGGATCCTGGGAATTTGCTTGTGGATAGTGATAATAAGTTGTTGACAAATTTGAGGGATAATCCTATTATGATGCATTTTCACATTTTCAAATCTGCTCTTACATCTTGCTTTCCATACCTGCCATACAATAATTCCAGGAAGAATTTGAAGAGCCATTTTTTGAATGTCATTTTTACCTTTTGTCAGCCACCAAGTGATCATAAGATGTCTTAGATTAGCCGGACCACTACTGATGCCAAACATTTGATTGAAATACTTCCAGATATTGTTGCTGATCATACTATCAAAGAATAGGTGCTCCTCAGACTCTTCTTTATGACTGATGCAACAAGAACACATAGAAGGGATGTTGATGCCAAATTTCCCCAAGTTAAGATCAACAGCAACTTTGTGTTTCAGCAACCTCCAGAGAAAGAATGAAACTTTAAAAGGATTTTTCTTGTGCCATATCATCTTGTTGATCATGGAGGGGTTATGATGTATCCTGATACAGTTCCAAGCTGACTTACAGGAAAATTTCCCATCTTTGTTATCGGTCCATATAGGCTGATCTTTCAGAAGTGGAAATTCTCTAGTAATTCCTTGGATATGTATCACTATCTCATGAGGAAGGATTTTGTTAAGTTTTATGGTATTCCATCCATCATTGCAAAAGTAATCAGATACCTGCCCTCTGATAGAGGTGTTTGCATTACCATACTGAGCAAGTCTTCCTTTTCCAGTCCAATTATCCCACCAAAAACTTGAATTTCCTTCATTGATCTTCCATTGAATTAAGTGTTCCACCTTGTCTCTACTTTTCATCAGCCTTCTCCAGCAATGAGATTGTGTATAGCTCCATTTCCTAGCTACTGGGTGTATCCTCCTAGCATATTTTGCATTTAGGAAATCAGCCCACAAAGATTTCTTTGTTCTATAGCTCCACCATAATTTGGCCCCAAAACTGTCTGACACATCTTGTAAAGATCTGATGCCTATTCCTCCTTCATCTGTTGGAAAGCACATTTTAGTCCAACCCACCCAATGTTGTTTATTTTTCCCTTCTTTGGTCCCCCATAAGAAGTTTGCAAAGATTTTCTCCATTTGCTTAATGATTGATTTTGGAGGTTGACACATAGAAAGCAGATAAACAGGCATAGCAGCTAGAATGTGCTTGATGAGTGTCACTTTTCCTCCTGTTGAAAGCATATTACAGTGCCAAGCTCCTACTTTTTTAAGAATCCTTGTAGCAGTTTGAGTATAGAATTGTATCTTCTTTCTTCCTTGAAAAAGTGGGCATCCAAGATAATTGATTGGGAATTCTTTCCTTTGAACCTGCAAATATTGAGAGACTATATTAGCTCTGTTAGCAGATATATTAGTATCCATAATGAAACAGCTTTTCTCTTTATTAATAAGTTGTCCAGAGTTTTTTTCATATTTCTTTAGGCACTCCATAATGAGCTTAAGAGTATGAGATTTCCCTGCACAAAAGATAATGAGATCATCAGCATATGAAAGGTGATTAATTTTTGGACCATTAGGGAGCATGTAATATCCCCTAAATCTTGATTTATCAAATAAGTCATTCAAATTTCTTGACAGTGCTTCAGAGGCTAAAATAAATAAAGAGGGGGATAAGGGATCACCTTGTTTTACACCTCTTTGAGAATTAAAGAAGCCATGTCTCTTACCATTAATGTTGACAGTATACCACATGTTGGATAGGAGATTCCATATGTTGTGGATCCACATCTCACTAAATCCCATTTTCCTCATGACATCACAAAT